>NC_047030.1:26554846-26670394 GCF_902652985.1 Pecten maximus | reverse complement strand
GCATACGCGAAATTATACTTCGCCACGTTTCCCTTGGATTCAAGCCGACATTACTGTGGTAGAAACAGGTCACAAGACTCGTGATTGCTGGATTTGGCTAAAGCTCGCATTTTTGTAACTTTTAAAAAATAACTTACTCGTGTGAAATACATTCCATATCGAACAACCACTCGTTGTGTAACCTTTATATATATGATTTCATGTTAAATGTTAATAATTTAATATTTTATGTAACTCGCATTGGCTGAAATAATTTTGTTATACCTCCATAACAAAATTTTTGACGTTGCAAAATGTAACGTCATATTTGATTGGCTGATGACGTTGCGTAATAATTTATCACAGAAAAGAGTTCGCCAAAGAAAGTGAAATATCTTGGTGTGTATAAGACGAAATAAAATTATTTTAAGAATTAACATTAAATATTTTTCTGTTATACAGTCATAACATAAAAAAACTGGAGTGTACTCTCTTCATAAACCGCTTTGCGGTTTATTTAGAGTACACTCCAGTTTTTTTCTGTTATGACTGTATAACAGAAAAAATAATTAATGTTAATTCTTATAATAATTTAATGTTATATGTTCTGTGATCATTGTACTGCTAAAACAGTTTCGTTTACATGAACTTATTATTCTCGTGTAAAGTAAACCCTATATTACAACAAAACAAGTTATACAACTTATATCAATCACGCTAGTTGACTCGAATTGAAGCGCGATAATATTGCTCATTGTTTGTTTCTCTACAGTTGATAGCTTTAGTACAGTTGCCCTCCCTCAGGACTTACAGATGACCGATAAAGACGTGGATGATTAAGAGAATATGGAAGCTGCTGGAAGGAAGTGAATGAATATGGAGATGAGTGATATGATGGAAGTTCTAAGAAGGCTGAACCATCTCACCAGGTGAGGGTAGGGTGCTGAGTTAAACATAAGGATAGGTGGGACGTAGTCATAGAGGAGCCATGCTCTGAATCACCTAGAGGATTGATGGTGTGTCCAATGTTAGTGAAGAATATAAGGACTATATTTATGGTCATAAGTTTGATATGTACTCTGACAATAATCCCTTCACATACGTCACATTTACTGCTAAGTACATACTACAGGTCACCTCGGGATGCAGAGCTGGCTAATTATTCGTTCAAGTTGATTGACAGGTCTGGTACGGTTAATCAGATGCAGATAGCCTTTCACACATAAGCCTGTAGATACAGAATGCGTGTTTCCAGATGTAGTTAAGGCAGTATGTCATGCCACCTATATAAACGGGAGTTGTCTCCCTTGGTTAATAGTTTCTTGTAGTCTTGTAGTTTGTAATTCATTATAGAGTTCGAATACAGATTGTAGCCACAGTGGTCTTTTTATCAGGCTGACTGGGTTAATGTGTTACTTTTTAGTTCAGAGAGTGATTTAACGGGTAAACGTTTGGAAAAAGTGGCAAAAGGTGTAAAGATATTATTGAGAGAGAGGAACATATTGCAGATTGAGGATGGTGTGTTATATCATGTTAATCAGGTTTATGGCATTAAAGTGAAGCAGATTATCCTGCCAAAGGATAAGAGATCCAGTATTTCCAAGGTTACCATGATAACCAAGGTCATCAGGGTAGGATATGACTTTGTCATTAAGGTGATGTTTTACTGGCCAGGATACTGATGTCGAGACAGGTCACGTGATCTTTGTATCCTAGAATTGGTGTATTCGATATGAAGAGGTCTATGCTGGCTTCATATTTGTAAAAAAAAAAGTGATTTGAGATTAAAAATTTTGGAATTATCAAAAGTGTGTGTACACAGTTAAGCTAAGTGGTGGTCTGGAAAGAAGGTGACCTGGAGAAAAAACTAGATGATGAACATATATAAAAACAAGATTAATTCTGCCTTTGTGATAGAGATGTTTAATTCAAATAGCTTCAGAAAACAAAATGTGTAGGGAATTTGGTAAGTTTAAATTTTTCCTTCTTTTTTCGGCATAGCCGTATAATATTCTTTTGACCCGGATATGACGCGACAGATGTCGTTACTGGTCAAGATGAAGTATGTGATTGGTCAATGTAGCGGTCAATGCAAAATGCAGACATTTCCAGTTAAAAACAAAACAAAGTTAAGATTGAATTCAAGATGAATAAGTGGATGTATCTGTTTAAATAACACATTAATAAAAGTATATTTCTGATTCAAATACAGTCTTTTTAGCACCAAAAATGATTCAAACTGATACAATTTTTTTATCCGTGCTGAAACTGCGCATTTATTAATTAGTTCGTTAATTTATTTCACCAGCAGTTTTACATTATAACCACCAGCATTAAAACTATGCCGTTTATATTTGTTTTAAAGATATTTCTTGCTGTTGTTGTGGTTACCATAGTTTTCACAGGTCTAAAGAACATTGAAACAATAAGTTTACTTATGCTTCAGTACTATATTACAGCTCCGGATGTTGTGTAGATTACAAATATATATATACTTATACATGTATATATGTAATATTAAGGGTTAACTGGTTTACATATCTAAAACATGTGCCTTAATTATTTATCAGAATTGAACACATTTACTGTACACTGCCACCTTATTTAGACATAAAAACATAACAAACGCGAGATTAATCTCGCACTCTCGCTGTCGCAATTTCGCTCCCTCGCCGTCGAGTTTTCGCATTGTCGCGTTTTCGCATTGTCGCGTTTTCGCTCCCTCGCCGTCGCGTTTTCGCATTCTCGCGTTCTCGACCTAAGGTGGAGAGTGCGAGAATGCGAGATTTGATACTTGGCCCTAACGAGCCACCATACATAACAGGTTAGGGATACTATGCTTAATACACCTTCTGTGGGCCTCGATATCATTTTCTATTTCTTCAATTCACAGAACACACCAAAACTTCAAGTTGTGGATCATATACATACGATTTATTGAAAAGTAACCACAGTGTATGATTTAAGGGAGATAACTCCTATGGTAAATTCTTGCCATGTTCAGCTTGTACTGTCTATTGCTATGTCATCATAAGCAGTTATTTACATGTAGTGTATGAAAATCTGGTGCTCTTACAATGCATTTCTGGCATTTTACTCCAATTGTAAGTACTGTTGTCATGGTTTCCTGTACAGAAAATAGAAATTATGGTAAATGTTGTATTTGTTTTTCTTCCTGTTGTTAATACGATAGGTCAAACAATTAAGGTTACATTTTTAAATCCACAGAAATATCTGAATTTTTTCTTCAGTATCAACAAAAGCTGCAAGAGCATACAGTTTCTAATGATGGTTTTAATAACTGGGATGGTACAGTAAACAAAGATGGGTACAGTAAACAAAGATGGCTACAGTGTCATACGTCTGATGTTTCTGAATCACAGTGTCACTGTTCATTGCCTACAGTATTACATAAAATATGGTTGTCCATCTTGATCCTCCCAGTGGTATGTGTCCCATCTTTACCACAATAAACTGTGTGTTAAGTCCGGCTTTGTCATTGGAGCCATGCAGAGCGATAGGAAGTCTTGTTACTTAGATAAGGTATGTACAGGGAATGGTGGATTTGCCAATTGTATCTTTTAAGTATTGGTGAGTACAAGTGGTTATGTTCATTTTCATGTTGGTATTCTTGTTCAATGATTTGTTATGTTAGTGACACATTAGTTGGGTGTACAGCATTGTTTAGTTGTACTGTGTGCATGTAGAGATTGTGTTCGTATTCTGTGGTTTCTTTTCTTTAATCATGCCCGCCATGAAAAGGGAGCAATTTGACTATATTGTTATTCAGGACTTCTTATGTTTTTGAAACTATTGAAATCCCACCCCTTAGCCATATATAGCATTGCTTGGCATCAAGAGATCAACACAATCCCTATGTAAAAATTGGCCCAGGGGTCTTTACACATACCTTAGGGACTTAATTCATGTTTCTTTGAACACAATCATGTTGAGTCTTAACCTCATTTCTGGGCTATATCTTTAAAGCAGCTAAGATCTCCACCCCATCAGTATACATATAGCATTAACAGACATCAACAAATAAAGCTATTTACAAATTGAACAAATAAACTGGGTGAGCAATACATGCCCTCTGGGCCTCTTGTTTTATTTCTTAACAGGTGAAGAAAGTAGGTTTAGTATTTAATGTTAAGTTTCATGATAAAACTCTCTCACCAGTTTGGGATACTGACCTCTGCCATCAGCCATGAAAGATTTTCACCATGACAATATTGGCAGTTCAAACACTCCCAAGTGTTTAATGGTGTTTGTTCACAGTAGGCCATGGACTGGTCAACTTTATATGTTGTTATATGCTATATCAGTTTCCATGGCAACCTCAGGCTGTTCACAGAGTAGCTCCAGGCATTCTCGTACCAGAGATTTGTATATCTGATATACAAGTCTCTGCTCGTACAAAGGTCGTGTTTTAGAGCATGGATGCTTTATCAATATCACCCATTTTAGTGTTGAGTTGCAGAATATTTGTGTATATAAGATTTGCTTAGAGGCTTTAAAGTTCATACAAGTCAGAAATAAGTGAGCATCAGACGGGCCCACCTTGGATTTCAATGTGACCAGCACAAGATTTATTGTCTCAGGTGCTGGTCCTTCTGTGCCAACTCTTTCCTACTGCCATCTTGGTTTTGCTTGTTTGCTCCATCATGGACATGTAGATTATTGTGCCCGAGAATATAGTGTTGAGCAAGGCAAGTTGCCTCCCCTTATCTCCCAGACACCACTGCTCAGGAACCACTTGTGGAGGACCCACTACTATTGAGGTGATCAGGTAGAATCAGAGAGTTACTGAAGAGATATAGCCAGGTTGTGATGGAACAAACTGTAGAAAATGACTAGTGGTTAGTGTAATGATAAAGATTACTGCATTTTCTAATATTAGATACTTGTAAAGAGATTTTTATTGTTTCAGGTGCAGATACTTTGTAGTTTGCAGATTGTCTAAATTATTGATATTTTGTTGGGTTCTAAGAACCTTGACCACAATTTAAAGACATAGCTTTAAAGAACCCGACCGCTGTGTAAACAAAGCATCTAAGAACCTTGACAACTGTGAACAAAGCATCTAAGAACCTTGACAACTGTAAACAAAGCATCTAAGAACCTTGACAACTGTAAACAAAGCATCTAAGAATCTTGACAACTGTGTAGACACAGTATCTTGTGTCAAGCACAACAGAGTGACACTTCATTGGATCAGATGTTTAGCAGATGTCTCAGTCTCGAGATAGACCGGGAAATAATAGATAGGTCATGTTCTAGGTCATCTGACCCGAAGGCTGCGAACCCTATAGTCATCATGCTCTGTACATCGTCGTCTGCTGTGCGTCGTGCATAAACTTTTAACATTTAATGAACTTCTTTTCAAGTTCTTCCAACTTTGAATTCAGCTCTTACTTACCTGAAATTATCCTGCCATCTTGAAAAAAAAACACAATTTAAAAATTCTCGAGTTCCATTGAGCTAGAAATTGGTGAGGATGTTAAGGAAGGGGAGCCAACAAAGTGTTGTTATTTTTCATCCTCATAAAAACATTTTGTACATGATTGTACAGTCATGGTTTTCCTGAACAACACCTTTTTTAAATTTCTTCTCAAGTTCCACCAGTGGGATTCAGCTCTAACTTACCTGATATGATTCTGAGATGGTCTTGACCAAGTGTTGTTATTTTTCGGGTCAGAGTTAAGAAACACCGGAACGTTGTTACTAAATGTCTTTGGGCCAGGAACTAGCCGGGATGTGACATATGATTATTGTCATATCTGTGCTCCATGTCAACGGGGAATTGTGAAAGGAAATGAAGGTGTGGTATCCATGGTTACAGGCCCAATGATGGAGGAGCCCTTAAGACAAATAGTAATAGAACGTTTCCCTGAGAAAGGTCCATGGAAACAGGTAATGTGATATATAGTTATATGTGATTTTGCTGCTTGGTACCCAAAGGTAATAGCTTTTGTGTAATCAGGAACCAGACTGTGGCGGAGACTCTGATTGAGGTTTTCCGACGTTTAGGTATACGTAACGAAACATTGTCAGATCAAGAGAGTAACGTCAACCCTAATACATGTACACAAGTTGTCCACAACTCCGTACCATCCCCATACCAATGATGTTTTGGTGGAGAGATTTAACGGAATGTTGAAGAGTATGTTACGTAAAACCGTTGTTCGACTCGGAATTGAGACGTGAAATTAGAAAAAGGGTCAGACTGCTTTATAAATTTAAATCCAGTTCCACTCCTCAAAATTTGAACAACTTTAGAAAGCAACGAAATAGTCAATAATCTAAAAAAAAAAAAAAAAAAAAGGAAGAATTTTTTTTTGATGCTAACATCAATGGGCTTTTAGATAATTACAGTGAAACGACTCCTAGAAACTTTTGGAAACTTGTTCACAGATTAATAAAATCATCCGACACATCAAATTCTATTCCACCACTGAGGAGTGCGACCGGAAATATAGAAATGGTCGATGACATAAAGACAAATATACCGACTACTTTGTTTCTATATCAACTATCGCGACGATACTGGTACTGTTGTACCTATTATTGAATCAAGAACTGACTCTATAATTTCTGACATACAATATAAATGACATCACTTACATACTCGAGACATTAAAACATGGTAAAGCTGCAGGTATTCATACAATAAGTCACATTATGCTTAAAAACAATTCAGTTGCTTATCCTTTGTCGCTAATCTTTCGTACTTCTCTGGAAGCTGGTTCTTTCCCCCCACACAATGGAAACATGCTCTGGTAATGCCGTTTTTTTTTTTAAAAAAATGAGATAAACAAGATCTTTCCAATTATAGACCTTATAATTGCTTTACTTTGCACTATAGGTAAAGTGTTCGAAACAGTAGTAGCTAAATGTTTACACAATTATTTGTTAGATAATTCTCTTATATATAAATATCAGTCAGGTTTCCAACCAGGCCATTCCACTGTTCACCAGCTCATAGAAAGGAGGTGGTGCATGGCGGCCCACGGCCGAATCTTATTTTATGCATGATATCATGATAGACTTTTACCAAATACATGTCATTTTAGACACCAAAACGAAAATTGGCAAATGCTGTATACGCAGCGCCACCTAACATGATTTCTGCAAAAAATGTATACCCTCCCTTTTAAATTCAATATATTTCTCGTACAAAAGTACTTGATAAATTTAATATTGCATTGATAGTCTCATGTGATGTTATATTTTATAAAAATATGTGTTTAGTATGAATTTGTATAATAGAAAGTGTAATTACAGCTTTTTTAACAAAATCATCAGTTAAAAATTTACCTTCTTGAAATTTTCTTTTATTTGTTAAGTAGATAAAATGTAATAATCGTTGGAGTACTATAAAATTTTGCTTTTAAAAAACGTTTGCATATTAATCTTAATACACAACCAAAAAAAATCATCAAAAATTACTGGATAACAAAAGAATTTTGCATACAAAGAAAGGTCATGAAGTAAATTGTATTAAAAAACCAAGGGTTAAAAAGGAGCACCCTGTCTGACACGAGCAGTAAAGTCTGATTGCATTGTTATTATTGTTGAATTTTTAGCATTTGCGTCTATTTTTCAGTACTTTCGGTACTTTGATATGTTGTCTAAAATTGGGGGTGTATGCATTTAACATAATAAAATCTTGGCATATCCAGTAATTCACCAAATAAATTTGTTTCATTAAATGTTAATGGATATCCATAGATTATTTCTAACCAGAAAGTTTGATAGTACTCCATCAATAACTTTGTGGTATTAGACTTTAAATGAAAAGTTAAAAACAATGATTTTCACAAAGAAGACATCAAATGAGGCTGAAATTTAATTTTAGTGTCACGGAGCATGATGATTCATATACAAAATTAAACCTTAAACAAATGGGGTGAATTTGTTTCACAAATAGGAAATAAAAATGTGTTCTATAATAATTAGTAGTCAAAACATTAGCTTCTTACGCAGTTTGATGTGGAAATAATGAAATCACCAAAAAAAAAGAATACATACATTGAGGATTGGAAATTAATTCCTCCCACATAATCGGAGATATTATGCTTTTGACAAAAATATGTTTCCGGGGAAAAAATCGCTGTGGGCCTATTTAGCCCACCTATGCACCACCTCCTTTACCACAAAATATGTGAAAATATGGACAAAACAACCTGTCTAGTTTTCTGTGATATTCCCAAGGCTTTCGATAGAGTGTAGCATAGGGGGTTGGAATTGAAACTAAAGAGTTATAGTATATCTGGCAAATTGCTGGACTGGTTGATGGATTATGTGTTGGATAGAAAACAACAGGTATTTTTTGGTAATAGTAGATCTGCTGTAGAATATACAAATGCCGGGTTGCCTCAGGGCTCGTCCTTGGACCACTTCTCTTCATCATATATATTAATGATATAACTGACAATATAGTTAGCTTTTTTGCTGACGATACATCTCTTCTATGCTCCGATCAATCTCCGCAACTTATTGAACATACTATTAATAATGATCTTTCCAAAATACAATGTTGGGCTAAGAAGTGGTTGGTTAAATTTAATCCTTCAAACACTGAGGCATTACTTTTCTCTAATAACGAACTACATATGTGTAGATCATGTAATTGATATAAATTTTAATGAGGTAAGTATTGAATTTCTAAACTACCATAAGCATCTAGGAGTATACATCGATTCAAATTGTAAGTGGAGCTATCATATAGAACACATCAGTAAAACTGTCGCAAAACAAGTAGGAGTCCTTCGTAAATTAAAATATATCCTTACTAAAAGAACATTAAATAGAATATATAGATCCTTTATTCTCCCGGTTTTAGAATATTGTTGTGAGCTTTGGGACGGTTGCTCTATTACTGATGCAGAAAGGTTAGAAAAGTTACAACTTGAGGCTGGCCGCATTGTCACTGGTCTACCTTCTAATACAAGCAGACAGTCACTTTATACTGAAACGGGTTGGGAACCTTTAGCCCAGATACGATCCCGTCAAAAACTCCAACGGTTCTTTCAGATGCATGATCATTTTACTCCTAATTATCTGAACACCCTACTCCCAACTCTTGTCCCTAATAATTGGCAAATCGCAACACAATCTCCGTAATGCTGAAAACTATAACTTGCCAAACAACAGACTTAAGTTCTCTAACCTATCCGTCTTTCCCTCTATAAGACAGTGGAATATATTGTCTTGTTATTTTGTTTTTAAAAATGCCATTCACAACACAGACTTACCCCATGTACCAAATTTGTATTCCTAGGGTGAAAGAAAAATAATATTCTTCATACACGATTAAGAAACCATGCTAGTACATTAAGGAATCGCCTATTTAGAGCCAATATTGTTGCTGATCAACGTTGTCATTGTGGCTTTCCTCACTGAGAACCTGCTTCTTTATGGAGATTCGAATATATCAGAACAGGAAAATGAATTCATTTTCATGCATACTCAGCAATATATCCAAGATTCGAGTACACATTAGTCCCCCCCCCCCCCCCCCCCCCCCCCCCCCCCCAACCTATTCTTCTCTCAATTATGAATATTGTTGTATTAGATCTTTTCCTATGCCGACGGCACATGAGAAACGAATATTCAAGGACGTATGCCTCTCTCTCATTCTCTAAAATAATAATAAAGCAGGTATTTATATTTAGTCCCTTATATAGTTGTATTAGATTAAATTTTTTCCCAGTGTCAGTTGGAAGTTGGAAATACATCAACAAGCTTTCCATCATTCTTGAACACAATTAATACATTGAAAATTAAAATACTTACAAATATATCGGAGAGAGAAAAATCCTCATTGAATGATGCAAGCATATTTTCATGTCAGACATAGACAAATGATACAAGTACTTACAACTTATGAACTCTTCTCCATATGTATAGAGTTGTCTAGATCATTCCATGAATTTATAGACGACGGAACGATGGATTTTCACAATATCAAGATAACTACGGGTTACTTGGTAATTGTCCGAGTTTCTTAACTCTAGGTTTAAGTCACCTCTGTATGGTGGTAATACGTTTTCTAAGTATGAGGGACATAGTTATGTAGCTTGTAAAAAGTCCAGAGCTCCATTTCCTCTCTTCTGTTTAGGTGGTTTAAAAAAAATCTTCATAAAAAAATCAAACAGAGAAAACATTCCTCATAATGACACAGAAAAGAGAGAAATACTCCTCACAAATATATTCAAGACAGAGAAAACATTCCTCATAACTACATGGGAAAGTGAGAAATATTCCTCACAAATATATCCAAGAAAGAGAAAATATTCCTCACAAATATATTAAATTGAAAAATATTCCCAATAAATATACGGAAAAGAGAGAAAACATTCCTCACACATATTCCAAGACAGAGACAGAAAATATTAAAGAGAATTATTCCGACAAATATTTCTCCCAATAAGACCAAATGTCCTAGAATCTTCTGCTTTATCGACGACACCCATCCTGCAAAACATGGTCAGTAAAGTCATGGTCCTAAATATGAGAGGAAGGTTTAACAACCACCTGTATGGTGGCATATTTCTGCCATCGTGTTATTTTAGGTCGCGTTACGGTAACACGACTTGTCGAGATAATTATGTCGACAAGTCGTTTTATTAACACGGCAAGTCGTGTTATTATGACGACCTGTCGCGATAATTTATCACGACCGGTCAAGTTAGGTTATCGCGGATCTCGACCTAAAATGTGCTTTTGCCCAGATATGCCCTCTACTTATGTTGTCGAGATAGGTTATAAATGGACACCCAGCCGTCTCGGGCTTAAGATATTTTAAATATAACCGACACAAACAAATTTGTGTGATTGATTTGCAGATACTCCATATATATTTTAATAGTTAAAAAAAGCTTTGAATTGATACTGATGACTTTCAGGTTTTTTTCAAAACTATTAACAAGTTATTGATTTCCACAGACATTTAACTATATATATATATATATCTATATAGGTTGATATGCAACATTTGATCATTGATAACATTCCTTTGTAGAACACATTATATGGTTCATTTTTGGGTTTAAATTCTGTTTCTTCAGATTTTGATTGGAATTAAAATTTTATTGAACATTAACTTTTGTTTTAATTGTATTCAAATGTGTTTTGTAATTTCTTTCTATACCTTTTAGATTTGCTTTGAAAAAATAAATAAAATCATCCAGGTCACCATTTTGGATAAATAATCAAACTGTGAGTATTTTATTG
The DNA here is from genome assembly GCF_902652985.1 of Pecten maximus. Lineage (NCBI taxonomy): Eukaryota > Metazoa > Mollusca > Bivalvia > Pectinida > Pectinidae > Pecten > Pecten maximus. Next base: position 26,659,177 of record NC_047030.1, on the reverse strand, counting down.
AGGTACTGTACAGTAAGGAAATAAAATTGATGGATAATTTAGTTATGATTGAATGCGTTTTAGAATTTTTGATATTTATTAAACATAATGTGTGCTCTGTCCAATGTTGGTTTTGACAATATTCAGATCTGAAGTATTATTATTAATACTTTTAAACCACATAATTGAGCTGATTTAACCCATGTCTCAGTGTAAAGCCCGAGACGTTCCGAAACGGTTGGGTGTCCATTTATAACCTATCTCGACAACGTAAGTAGAGGGCATATCTGGACAAAAGCACATTTTAGGTCGAGATCCGCGATAACCTAACTTGACCGGTCGTGATAAATTATCGCGACAGGTCGTCATAATAACACGACTTGCCGTGTTAGTAACACGACTTGTCCACGTAATTATCTCGACAAGTCGTGTTACCGTAACGCGACCTAAAATAACACGATGGCAGAAATATGCCACCATACACCTGGTATACATATATGTATGAACGAGCATCAAACATATCTAATTTCACATCAAATAAGGAAATAGAACAGTCCCCAAAGAGATCATGGCGACAAACATAAATCTTCATCAACCCGCATTTCTCAAAAACTCTAGCTTTTGATATCCTGCCCGAAAATCATGATACTGTAAACATACATTTTTTAGTGGTAATAATTTCAGCAATTTTTGGGCTGAAAACATTCTACTAATGTATAAGAAATATGCATCAGTATATTTCACAATATATTCGTACCACTGTTAACGTTTCTTTGAAAACTAGACAATGAAGGCATTCCTCCAGTTTGGAATGGGGTATACTTTATCCAAGAGAAAAAAAAAACCTTATTGTATATATAAATAGATTATTCATTTAAAAGTTAAAGAGAATTAAACATTCCTGATATATCACTTTTAAAGTGAGAAATTAATCAATAAAGATGAGCAAAAACAATTATTTCATCAACAGTTTAATAAAGTAACAAACAAAACACAATGCTGTTCACTCAAACATATAAAGTGTCAGCTAATGTTAATGGAACGATGATATTGTCATTATATAATGATTTTCTCTGATAATACATCAATGTACAATATGTCGCATCAAACAGTGTATTTTATATTCAGCAAACCCTAGTCATGAATAGTTCCAAAACATTATCAGTCAGAGTTCAGTACCATTTCGTTTATCCATAATAGATAAACTGTTCACCACTATGTAGTATACATAAATGTTTATCGACTGAAGCTGAAATTTATTTGATGTTCAACTAAGAGTGTCACAGTCGACAGTTGGACTGAAACTACTTTAAGGATTTTCCCTACATATAGAAAGATGGTATGACATGCCTTTTGCAGTATGTGGAGAATGATTCTTATCATCTATATGATTTACAGGTTACACACATATATATATACACAATAAACGTAAATTTTGCAAGTTGAAAACAAAATAAAACAAGTGCTAATTTTAATGGGGACTATTACAGATGTCCCCTCTAAACCGCGCATTTCAGTTCGCAGTGTTGAACTACTCTCATATATAACCAAAATTTATCAAAATCAGACATTATCTTAATTTAGAAAAAGAGACCCATGGGGCCCGCATCGCTCACCTTGGTATTGTTGCAAATACAGCGAAACACCTCGTCCTATAAAATTTGTTCTTTATGAATATATTTTATGATGCGATCTGATTTCAACAATAATTAAAAAGAAAAGTTATCTGAAACACAAATGGTCAGAGTCACCATTTAAGCAAATTTCCCAAAAGATGTTTCTGACCAAATTCAAACAATTTTAGACTCATTGCAAAGTATTCTGTGCCTTGAAGACCTGTAAAACTATATGTGTTATCCAGATTAAGGCTGTATAGCAGTTCAAACATTATGGACCGGGTATTAACGATGCCAATTATTCTTTCTGCACATATTTGTATACTTGAAATACTTGAAATTGAGTAAAATAATACATGTACTTGGATACAAGTAAAACAAATATCCAATGTAAAAGAAATACCCAATATTGAGTAAAACAAATACTTGGATTCAAGTAAAACAAATATCCAAAGTAAAAGGAATAGTTGGATTCAAGTAAAACAAATATCAAAAGTAAAAGAAATACTCGATATTGAGTAAAAGAAATACTTATATCCAATAAAAGGAATCCAAAGTAAAACAAATATCCAATGTAAAAGAAATTCTCTATATTGAGTAAAAGGAATACTTGGATTCCCGTAAAACAAATATCCAAAGTAAAACAAATGCCTGGTATTGAGTAAAAGAAATACTCATATCCAGTGAACCAATATCTAAAGTCAAAGAAATACTTCAAAGTAAGAAAGGTAATTACTTGAACACCAAGTAATAGAATTGCTGTGTTTTACTTGAAATGTTCTCAATTACTAAGTAATGTTAGGATTACTTGAAATAGTAACAACTTTATTTACTTGAATTAAGTAAACGAAAATAATTTTTTTTTTATTGATTCAACTCAAGTATTAAAAAGTTTTTTTTAGAGTGTTATAAACTTGGTGAGCATAACATTTATATCAAAATGAGCAATCGTCTTTAAATACGTAATAAAATTACCTGCTGCTACAGCAACTGTTTCTCAAAACATGATGACATAGGACGTAAACCTTGTTTTAGAGAGAAAACTTTAATCTTCTGTACTTACCTAGTACAATAGTAAGAAGAAAGAGCAATCATTTTGGCCCAAAAAATACACTGCAATCATTTAAGGATTGATTGTCAATTTTGTTGCATGCATGGACTGATGAAGGGAAGTGAACCTCGTGCAAATGAAGTAACTGCGAAGCAGTTCATGCACCATTTGCACGAGGCTCACTTCCTTTCATCAGTCCATGCAAGCAACAAAATTGACAATCAATCCTTATATTTACGTAAACCAAATTTAAAACTTCGCCACCAGATTACAAAATTTGGTCAAAACAGTGTGACGTAAGTGCATCACTTTGTAACATTGTTATACTTATCGTACATGTGTGCACAGTAGTGGAACAGCAGACAGTCAACTATTCTCGTCGCCAAGGCAACACAAAATATAGTACCATACATGTTTTGATTATAACGATGTTGATACCCTTAGATACGATATTTTCAAGGTAAAATATTCATTGATAACAAATATTTATGATATTGTATAATAAAAACTTAGCAATACCCATATAAATATGAATTTAAAGTGCAGTGTTGACAGTGTGTGATTTGGTCACTCGAGACACAGGGACTCGGTTAACAAATGATGGGATGCAGTCTAATAGCCGGGATATTCAGAGCTCCAGAAAAAGTGTAACAATGTGGATTTTAGTCGCAGGTTAGCTGATGATGTACACTGTGTTCTTGATATATTTGATTTCATTGTCGCACTGGTGTTTTGGGATGTAAATTCTGATAATTGTAAGTAAAGAAACATTGATTTGAAAATTGGCAGTATTCAACGGCCGGAAACTTGTGTCCTCCATATGTTTAGATCGAGTCAAATTACGACAATAATGTGTCCCTGTTCTCGATATAGCATACTTCTGCTACCAGTCTGTTTTGTGTTGTTGAATAGTGTTGAAATTGAGGTTTATTTTCTGTGACCACTAAAATGGTATTAAGCATGGCATTCAAGATACAGCTAACGTTAGACCTACTGCGCTACGTAGGTCATGAGCTCAGTGCTATCGGGAGTGTCAGTGTTCTATCAGATCCTGTTTTCTAAACTGTCTGCATTATTCTGGCATTTTTATTAGCACATAAAGCGGCTATTCCACTTGTGTTCATATATGTTTATAACAATGTTACAAAATTCACAAAATGAAAGTGCATTTAAGTTTGAGGAGGTACAGAACTTGATCGCCATTGTACACTCAGTGAATGTATTCACACGCCGGCAAGAAAGTGATTCGTCCCTCAGAACAGAAGCACGTGACCCAAAATCTTCAACAGGAAATGACGTGAAATGAGTTTACTATGTTCATTAAGGCGGAGCGAAGGGAAAATGTAAATATTATTTATTGTAATGCAGTCCAAAAATAATGGTACTGATGAAATATGTACACTAACTGTAATGAAATGTTTTTGGATTCAATATCAATCTCAGATGCTGAATATTGATTGTGTATCTGAACAGCAGGGGCCGGCAAGTGTGCGGAATATGTTATCATTTGACTAATGATATAGAGAAAGCAAAGCTGTTTTCTTGAGCTAAAATTGTTGCTTTTCCTGAATAAGAAAAGTTGATGTCAGGAGAAATCATGACAGTAAATGTGACAACAGGGACAGAATGTAAAGGTAAAAGGTATGATCTATCTGCCTGCTTCGTAACCAGGGAAGAAATTCTGTAATATTGTCCGAAGGGTTTTGTTCACTTTGAGTTCATCCTCTTCTTGCGTCAGATCAGCTCGACACATGGGACAGTTGTACACCTCTGCTTTGAATGATCTGTTTAAACATGGCTGAAAGACAAAGCAAATAACTGAGGACAACATAGACACTCATAAACACAGAGTTAATAGTCAACGGGACGACATACAGACACTCATAAACACAGAGTTAATAGTCAACGGGACGACATACAGACACTCATAAACACAGAGTTAATAGTCAACGGGACGACATACAGACACTCATAAACACAGAGTTAATAGTCAACGGGATGACATACAGACACTCATAAACACAGAGTTAATAGTCAACGGGACGACATACAGACACTCATAAACACAGAGTTAATAGTCAACGGGACGACATACAGACACTCATAAACACAGAGTTAATAGTCAACGGGACGACATACAGACACTCATAAACACAGAGTTAATAGTCAACGGGACGACATACAGACACTCATAAACACAGAGTTAATAGTCAACGGGACGACATACAGACACTCATAAACACAGAGTTAATAGTCAACGGGACGACATACAGACACTCATAAACACAGAGTTAATAGTCAACGGGACGACATACAGACACTCATAAACACAGAGTTAATAGTCAACGGGACGACATACAGACACTCATAAACACAGAGTTAATAGTCAACGGGACGACATACAGACACTCATAAACACAGAGTTAATAGTCAACGGGACGACATACAGACACTCATAAACATAGTGTTAATAGTCAACCGGACGACATACAGACACTCATAAACATAGTGTTAATAGTCAACGGGACGACATACAGACACTCATAAACACAGAGTTAATAGTCAACGGGACGACATACAGACACTCATAAACACAGAGTTAATAGTCAATGGGACGACATACAGACACTCATAAACACAGTTAATAGTCAACGGGACGACATACAGACACTCATAAACACAGTTAATAGTCAACGGGACGACATACAGACACTCATAAACACAGAGTTAATAGTCAACGGGACGACATACAGACACTCATAAACACAGAGTTAATAGTCAACGGGACGACATACAGACACTCATAAACACAGAGTTAATAGTCAACGGGACAACATACAGACACTCATAAACACAGTTAATAGTCAACACGACATACAGACACTCATAAACACAGTTAATAGTCAACAGGACGATATACAGACACTCATAAACACAGAGTTAACAGTCAACAGGACGACATACAGACAGCAAACCAGAATTAAACATAACAAATATTTCTTATCCAAATGCACAAAATAATATTTACTTACTTGACAAACTCTTTCCAACAAATGGATTTTGCAGACATTGTTCATATAAACTTGTGGCTTACTAGACAAGAGGCCCATGGGCCTTAACGGTCACCTGAGATTTGAAATATTTCAGTTTATTTAATTGACCCTTTTTGCCCCCCCCTCCCTATCAGCCCCTAGGGGTCAGTCAGGGCCAACATATGCATATTATCAAACTGTCATTCCCATGCTGAAAATGTTAACCAGAATGAATTCCAATAGAAATCAAAACAAATCAGTCAAAAATGTGATTTCCCTATATAAACTATAGTAAAGTTTAGCCCCGCCCCAGGGGCAAACTTGAGACCCCAGGGTCATGAAATTCACAATTTTGGTAAAGAACCTTCAAACCCAGCCATCTATGAAGTGTATTTGATTCCAGCATATCTGAGATTAGAGAATAAGATTTTGAAGTTTTAGTCAATTTGGCCCTTTTTAGCCACACCCATCAGCCCCTGGGGGTCAGTCAGGGCCAACATGTGCATGCCATCAAACTGTCATCCCATGCTGACAATGTTTACAAAATTAGAATGAATTCCAATAGAAAGAAAATAAATTGAAGTCAAAAATGTGATTTCCCTATATAAACTATAGTAAAGTTTAGCCCCTCCCCAGGGGCAAACGTGAAACCCCTGGGTCATGAAATTTACAATTTTGGTAAAGCACATGAAGACCCTTCCATTTATGATGAGTGTTTGATTCCAGCATATCTGAGAGTAGAGAAGAATATTTTTGAAGTTTTAGTCAATTTGGCCCTTTTTGGCCCCGCCCCTCAGGCCCCTGGGGGGTGAGGACCATATAATTTACAATTTTGGTTGACCTTTAGCCATAGAAGCTTCCTGCCAAATTTCATAGAATTTGGTTTGTGGGTTTTGGAGAAGAAGTTGAAAATGTGAATTCTTTACGGACGCACGACGGACGATGCACGACGACGGACAAAAGGGGATTAGAATAGGTCACTTGAGACTTTGTCTCAGGTGACCTAATAAAATCAAATGCACAGCCTACCTTACAAATATTATGGTTGCAGACAGTGGTGATGGGTTTGAACACAACCTCCTGGCAACAGATACAGTTAAACAGCTCCTTTACTTTTCCTAGAAATTTCTGTAAAAAAAAATGATTTGCAGAGTCAAAACTGTTCAAAATTGGCAATTGTCACACATCTTATGTAATTTGTTGGAACTTATCGCGATCAAGAAACTGATCATTTCAGAGAATAGATTAATTATAAATGATGGGCCTGTATCTGAATTTTAAATCAAGTCCAGTTTTCCTGTATATACACATCCCGTAAACAAGAAGGATGATTTTGAGCCAGGGTCTCCTTGTAGTAGTTGGTGACTACCTTATAACAACATACAGGAGACTCATCACATGCCATCTCAAGCAATTAGGGTAAAGTGCCTTGCCCATGGGCACAACCATCACAGCACAGACCGTTTCTCATCTTTCCTGAGAAACACAAACTGCCAAACCATGTAACTTGGATCTTCACCCGAGATTGTGTGGCAGGCACCCTGACTGAAACATCGCCGCCCCTCCAAATCAAAGGGCCAAAGGCCCTGAGAAACGTCAGGGTCCGAGGTCATATAATAAGAAATTTAAAATTGGATTTAATAGTCAGACAGCTACATCTGTATCAGATGAAATGTCTTAATCTGGTTATTCCTATTCTATATATTTAAGAAAACATATGTATAACAAGAGGAGACGTACATAACAACACAACATACTGCATTAGCAGTAGCAGAAAAACGTCCTTACTAAAATTTGCTAAAATATTCGATTTCTTTTAGCAATTTAAAAAATGCTTTAGCAAGACAAATTGCTAAAATGGACAACATTTTCTTTAGCAAACTTTGCTAAACACACACACAATTTTTGCAGTCATTGTATTTAGGTTGAATTGGTTAATCTGGTTGAATTATTAATTTTCAGGACAAATTACTTAAAGACCTTTAATGTAACTATTATTTATAACTTTTAGTTATGTGGAAAAAATACAGGCAATATACATACTTTCAATTAGTTTCATTTTGACTATACCAACATTTTATTCAAACTAACGAAATGACACTTTTATATAAATATACATTTTTTATTTATTTTTTGTTTGCAATTAGGCCGAGGCCTAGTGTATGATGTTTTAAAATCAAAATTGTGTTCCGTTTTCAAAACATAGGGTCAATATGACGTCACGTGTCTCTCGGATGATGAATGAAAAAGTGAAATAAATATTGAATGGACGCTTTTCATCAATGAAATATTCTGTATTTTTCTTCTATAATTAACTTCTGATTGATGACTTTAACAATTAACTCCTCCTTGGAACACAATACTGGTCATATTGAACAAGTCATGTGCCGACTGATTAATATTTGACACGAGTCAATCGTGAACTACAGCATTAAACTTCATCAATAATATAAATACAAATCGCTGATCTTGTGCCACGATTGAAATGGAATTGAATGGGCAGTTGCCATCTTCTTTGGCCTCTATATTACAGCCGTATTGTTTCTGTGGCTGTCCGATAGCAAACAATTTGATAGCTCATCAGGAGTCACCATATTGCTAAAGCGTGTTGTAAACACAGTTGATGGATTTATCTACAAAATGCTTGAACCTTATTAGTGAAGTGATTCAAGCGCAAGCTGGACTCTGATGCGGACGAGTGAAGCCAGGATGGTATAGTCGATAAATAGGGAGTTTTTATTTATTCATAAATATTGCTCTTCAACTTGATTTTGCTTTTGCATTTACGAGTTTCAATTCGCATTTTGATACAATGTGAATGCGTAGCACGAGCCCAGACATAACATATCATAACAAGAGGCTCACTGAGAGTCTTAACGGTCATCTGACTCTAAATTAAAGACACTTATACTATTGTAGTATGCATTCTCTGTTGCGAGTATAATGGCAATGTTGGCCATGGTGGCCATCTTGGAATTTAGATCAACCTGAAAAATAACAACACTTGATCATCAGATATCTCATGATCATTTCTGGTAAGTTAGAGCTGAATCCCTCTGGTGGAATTTGAGAAGTCTGAAATAGGTGTTGATCAGGAAAACCACGATTGAGCACTTATGTTTCAAAATGGCTGCCATGTCAAAGATTTTATGAGGCCGAAAAATAACAACACATTGTTGTCTCTACTTCCTTAACATCCTCACCAATTTCCAGCTCAATGGCACCAGTTGAACTGGAGAATTTTTAAAATGTGTTTTTCAAGATGGCTGCCATGGCATCCATCTTGGATTTCTGACCGACCCCATAAACAGCAACACTTGGACAGGACCATCTCAGAATCATTTCTGGTGAGTTAGAGCTGAATCCCACTGGTGGAACTTGAGAAGAAGTTTGAAATATGTGTTGTTCAGGAAAACCATGACTGTGCAATCATGTTACAAAATGGCCACCATGGCTGCCATATCAAAGTTTTTACAAAGTCGAAAAATAACAACACTTTGTTGACTCTCTTTCCTTAACATCCTCACTAATTTCCAGCTCAATGGCACCAGTGGAACTGGAGAAGAGGTTTAAAATGTCTTTTTCAAGATGGCGGATATCTTGGATTTCAGACCGATCCGAAAAATATCAACACTTGGTCAGGATCATCTCGGGATCATTCCAGGCAAGTTTCAGCTCAAAAGCACAAGTGGAACTTTAGAAGAAGTTTAAAATGTGTTTTCAAGAAGGCAGCTATGGCAGCCATCTTCGATTTCGGACGGACCAGAAAAATAACAACATTTAGTTTGGACCATCTCAGGATCATTTATGGCAAGTTTCAGCTCAATCCCACTGGTGGAACTTGAGAAGAAGTTTGAAATGTGAAAAGTTTACGGATGACGGACGACGGACGACGGACGACGACTGACGAAGCATGATGGCTATAGGTCATCCCGACCCTTTGAGTCAGATGACCTAACTAGAACTGTCGCCAGGATAGCTGACTAATACCCCCGCAATCTGGCCGTGTTGATGGTGAAATGGAACTGTTAATTAGAGGTGAACTAAGATACCCCATGCATGCCAATATTTCTGAAATTCAGAATGTCTGAAATATGTGTTGTTCACAATAAAGAGAATTCAGTGACCAGTTGCCATATCAATCATAATTTTTAGAAAAAGAAAGTGGCATGCACATCTACACATGGTCCTTTATATTTGTGTGAAGTTTCATTGAAATCGGCCCTTCAGTTTAGGATGAGTTGTCTGGACAAACTTAAAGTTATGGTTCTTATCGGAAAACTTGTTTATAGTGACCAGTTGCCATAGCAACCATAATTTTGAGGAAAAGAAAGTGGCATGCACATCTACACATGGTCCTCTATATTTGTGTGAAGTTTCATTGAAATTGGGCCTTTGGTTTAGGAGGAGTTGTCTGGACAAACTTAAAGTTATGGTTCTTATTGGAAAACTTGTTTATAGTGACCAGTTGCCATAGCAACCGTAATTTTGAGGAAAAGAAAGTGGCATGCACATCTACACATGATCATTAATATTTGTGAAGTTTCATCGGAATTGGGCCTTCGGTTTAGGAGTTGTCCGGACAAAATGCGTCTACAGACAGACAGACGGAAGGACAACCTGATTCGAGTATACCCCCCTAACTTCGTTGCGGGGGGTATAAAAATGTGGTAAGGTCTATGAAGGTTTTATTCTTGCAAGGAGTTACAAGTGCAATCAATGACTGCGAAGTTCACCACCAGCAGCAATTTTTTCTGCAAGATTTTGCCTTAACATCACTCTTAGACCACTAATGAATGTACAAACCAAATAAGAAGGGTGTGAGGTGTATACTTTTGGACTTAAAAGATTTCCAAAAGCTTACCCCAAAAACTTTATAATCTTGGGGTGGGACGTCAGAGGTACAGTATTAGCACACTGTTACACGTAAATGGTGAGCTTATAATCATTTTATTTAAAAGTACGTAAGATTGAGATGTTTTTATATCACAACCAGAATCGCAAAAGTACTGACTTTGGTACACTCACATGTGTACATCACACATCGGAAGGGAGATAACTCATATGCATTTTAATTAGTTGGAACTTTGCTGCATGCGAGGAAAAGTTATTCGAGAGAAAATAAAGATGGAGTTCAATCAGAAACTATACTGACTAAGGTCTTTACAGTTAAAGTTAACTCATTTTTGTTTTAATAACATAATGTGCATGTGACATCAAGCCGAATTTGAGCCAATTTCCCTTTGGTCCGACTAAACTAGACTTCATTTGCGCACACATCCCCATTTGGAAACATGGCAGTCATTGAGTGTTGCTTACCTGCATATGTAATCACATTAGACAGAACAGTTTATATGTACTAGTAGTTGATGATCGGACTCGCCCAAGGATTGAAGGAAAGCCCAACATTTTTGTGCTTTGCAAATTGCAATGTATCGAAAGTGTAATTAACTCAATCATAATTTCACTCAATGTTTCCGGTGTATTAAGAGCTAAAAAAAGATTACCACTACAATATGACATTTTACAGTAGTAGCTATAATTGTTTAATTTCTTATATGCTCCCCATGTGTTTATGTCATGGTCATTAAACATATTATTTATTATGGCTCAGTCTATATAGACATTAAACTTTACCCTGAACCCCCAACTTTTTTCACTTTGCTATTTACCATACCTGTCCATCCTCCTTTGTGAGTAACATGGCATCTTCCCACAGTTTCTTGTTAATTTCGTCCTCTTTGATGAGCTTTAACTGGGCAGGATCTACACTGTATTTTACCACCTTCTGTTTCTTCTCTGAAGTTTCACCTGGTGAAGAATCTGGACAAAAGGACACAGTAAAATGATTATCTTCTACAAGACAATGCAACAAATTAGTCCCTCACCAAATATGCCTAAAATGGTCAACTGTTTTTCTTTGTTCTTTGATGTAGCTCTATGTGACATACTGATACACGAGACATTGCTAGTATGAGGTGACAAGTTTTGTAGGATAGGAGGTCCTGGACAAGATGAAGTGCAGGACAGACAGACACAACACAAACCTATTGTCCCCCCCCCCCCCCCCCCCCCCCCCCCCCTTTCCAGTTCCCAGTTGGGGACTGAAATTGAAATTTTTCTGGTGTTGTTTTTTAGGTTTTTTTTCGTAATACATTTAGTAATAAAGAATTCAGATTTATCTGTAAGTGTGAAACAGATTTATCTGTAAGTGTTAAGCAAACACTAGGACTTTTAAGCTGGAATAGTAACATTGAGTCTTTGACAGCTGCTCATCTCAACAAATACAGTGATTTAGTTTTTGTAAATATTGTTATGTAAAGAAATGCATATTATTTATGTGCAAAGGTTTTTCAAATTCAAATAAAATGCAAAAGACTAAAAGGCTAGAAAAGTTTATGAAGATTTCTAGCATTACAGTTCACCATTACATCTTACTCGAGTCGGTCCGTTTCCTCTTTCCTTTTCCTTTTTTAGCAAATGTGGCACCCGATGACTCCTCCTCCTCAGCTTTCTTGGCCATGGCTTCAAGGTAGCCCGCAGGATACTATAGAAATATATAAAGGTAGCCCGCAGGATACTATAGAAATATATAAAGGTAGCCCGCAGGATACTATAGAAATATATAAAGGTAGCCCGCAGGATACTATAGAAATATATAAAGGTAGCCCGCAGGATACTATAGAAATATATAAAGGTAGCCCGCAGGATACTATAGAAATATATAAACAAACACAACAGATAGTAAATCAGATACTATAGAAATATATAAACAAACACTACAGATAGTAAATCAGATACTACAGTAATGTATAAACAAACACTACAGATAGTAAATCAGATACTACAGTAATATATAACAGATACTACAGTAATATATAAACAAACACTACAGATAGTAAATCAGACACTACAGTAATATATAAACAAACACTACAGATAGTAAATCAGATACTACAGTAATATATAAACAAGAGGCCCAAAGGGCCTTAACGGTCACCTGAGATTTGAAATATTTCAGTTAATTTAATTGACTCTTTTTGGCCCCACCCATCAGCCCCTAGGGGTCAGTCAGGGCCAACATGTACATGCCATCAAACTGTCATCCAATGCTGATAATGTTAACCAAGTTAGAATGAATTCCAATCGAAATCAAACAAATTATAGTCAAAAATGTGATTTCCCTATATAAACTATAGTAAATTTTACCCCCTCCCCAGGGGCAAACATGAGACCCAAGGGTCATGAAATTCACAAGTTTGGTAAAGTACCTTAAGACCCTTCCATTTATGAAAAGTATTTGATTCCATCATATCTGAGAGTAGAGAAGAAGATTTTTTAAATTTCAGTCAATTTGACCATTTTTAGCCCCGCCCATTAGCCCCTGGGGGTCAGTCAGGGCCAACATGTTCATGCCATTAAACTGTCATCCAATGCTGATAATGTTAACCAAGTTAGAATGAATTCCAATCAAAATCAAACAAATTATAGTCAAAAATGTGATTTCCCAATACAGAGCAACCCGCTTATTTGCATAGCCCCTTTTTCCATGACAAAATATGCAAATAACCAGAGTATTCGTATAGGCGGAGTTGGGTTTTGGCCCCTCTTGTACACATGTAGATCGTCAGGTAGGTACTCAAAATGGGCGTTATATGATTGTTTACGTTATTTGCATTAAAAATATATTTAAAAAAAATATATTATTTAAAATATAAGAGTAAATACGAAATACATGGGTTGTTGTTCTTTGTAAATGTACAAATATTTGCATACACTTCATCGTTTAATACTTGTCACTCCCGAGTCTCTGGGTCCGATATCGGTCATACACGCGTGGGTTGGCACTACGATGTACAATGTCATCGTTTCAATTAACATTCATTATCGTCTCGAGATGCGTCGTGTTCCTGCTATGAGTATATTAGTTGTTTGATCATAGATGATGAACTGCTGAAGCAATAGACCGTGAGATATGTATTGTTGTTTGGGTTTGTTTTCGAAAATGGCGCACACACAAAAAGAGTTGTCGTTCATTACACATATGCCCCCACAATGCAACGCGCCTAGTAAACAATCATGGCGATCACAACCTGCGTGTTCAAGTGCACAGAACACAGGTTTGGATCGATGCTATAATAAATAAACAAATCTCATCAAAAGATGAGGCATATAAATATTTCATTCAGTAATTCTTCTGCACATTGCTACTGATATGGTCTGAATGATAACTTAATGTCGATATCGATGCATTGAACGTAACCTGTAATGACGAAGTGTGAACCAATGATAAGATAACGTTGTACATTGTGTCGAATCAATATGTAAGTTAAAACATATTACTTAAAACTTCTCTATCCGGAAAAACACAAAAATACCCCAAAATCAATTAAATTTTTTTGATTTTTTGCAATTTTTATATGCATATAAGCGGGAGTCGGTTTTTTAGTCGATGCAGATACACGGGTTTAAAATACAAAGATAAAGAAGAAGAAAATCGGGACCTGAGAATTTTATGCAAATAAGCGGGATATTCAAATAACCGATATGCAAATAAGTGGGCTCCTCTGTATAAACTATAGTAAATTTTACCCCCTCCCCAGGGGCAAACTTGAGACCCCAGGGTCATGAAATTCACAATTTTGGTAAAGTTCCTTAAGACCCTTCCATTTATGAAGAGTATTTGATTCCATCATATCTGAGAGTAGAGAAGAAGATTTTTGAAATTTTAGTCAATTTGACCCTTTTTGGCCCTGCCCATTAGCCCCTGGGGGTCAGTCAGGGCCAACATGTGCATATCATCAAACTGTTATCCAATGCTGATAATGTTAACCAAGTTAGAATGAATTCCAATCGAAATCGAACAAATTATAGTCAAAAATGTGATTTCCCTATATACTATAGTAAAGTTTACCCCCTCCCCAGGGGCAAACTTGAGACCCCAGGGTCATGAAATTCACAATTTTGATAAAGCACCTTAAGACCCTTCCATCTATGAAGGGTGTTTGATTCCACCTTATCTGAGAGTAGAGAAGAAGATTTTTGAAGTTTTAGTCAATTTGACCCTTTTTGGCCCCGCCCCTCAGGCCCCTGGGGGATGGGGACCATATAATTCACAATTTTACTTGAACTTTAGCCATAGAAGCTCCCTGCCAAATTTCATTGAATTTGGTTCAGTGGTTTTGGAGAAGAAGTCGAAAATGTAAAAAGTTTACGGACGCACGACGGACGACGACGGACAAAGGGCGATTAGAATAGGTCACTTGAGACTTCGTCTCAGGTGACCTAACAAACACTACAGATAGTAAATCAGATACTATAGACATATATAAACAAACACTACAGATAGTAAATCAGATACTACAGTAATATATAACAGATACTACAGTAATATATAAACAAACACTACAGATAGTAAATCAGATACTACAGTAATATATAAACAAACACTACAGATAGTAAATCAGATACTACAGTAATATATAAACAAACACTACAGATAGTAAATCAGATACTATAGAAATATATAACAGATACTACAGTAATATATAACAGATACTACAGTAATATATAACAGATACTACAGTAATATATAAACAAACACTACAGATAGTAAATCAGATACTACAGTAATATATAAACAAACTCTACAGATAGTAAATCAGACACTACAGTAATGTATAAACAAACACTACAGATAGTAAATCAGATACTACAGTAATATATAACAGATACTACAGTAATATATAAACAAACTCTACAGATAGTACATGAGATATTACAGTAATATATAAACACAGCCTTGCATATGAAGGACTCCCTCCTTGGGAGCCACGTCCTCAGTTAAATACACATTCCTTTTGCCAATAAGGCTTCAGACCAAATTCAACCAAAATTCATCAAGTTCTTATTTATTTTGGCCCCTGTCTCCGCCTCCAACTTTGATCAAATTCCTCTTTTGGCCCTTGTAACCTCCAACTTTGATCAAATTCCTCTTTTGGCCCTTGTAATCTCCAACTTTGATCAAATTGCTCTTTTGGCCCTTGTAACCTCCAACTTTGATCAAATTCCTCTTTTGGCCCTGTAACCTCCAACTTTGATCAAATTCCTCTTTTGGCCCTTGTAACCTCCAACTTTGATCAAATTCCTCTTTTGGCCCTTGTAACCTCCAACTTTGATGAAAACTCCAATCAGCAAAGTAGCAGCAATTCAAACTTAATGTTGATGGATGCTGGAAGCAGGATGATGTCAGCCCAACAGTAATTCTGTCCGCATGAACTAAAATCATGTTCAAAGACTTGCACAAACACAAACTTAAATACAAGAAATATCAGCTTACCTGCATTTCAAGGCCAAGTTCTTCAATACGTTTCTTGCCTGCTTTGGTCCAGGGAGCTGGCGTGGGGTCATCTCTCTTCAACAAGTATCTCCAGACCAAGAAACCAGACTTTCCTTTCTCTGGCCAGTATTTGGTAATCTACAGAAAAGAAAGTTTTTGAAAAATGGTGGTGCTGTAAAATAAAAAAAAATAAAAATTTTGCAAGACACTTTTAACCAGTTAAACTGAAAGAGATTTTGGATAAATACTGAAATACAATGAATAACCTTAAGATTTCTTTAAAAAAAATTAACCGAGGCAAACACAACTACATAAAAACGATTGTAAAGTATACAAAGTTCCAAAGAGGTCAGTTAAAACTGAAATTTACAATGGACAACACAACATAATAACTCAAATTGTGGTGGGCATATAAAATTGGGAAATATCTGGTTTCTCTATCCCTGAGACATATGGACAGAAAGATAACTTATTTTGGTTCTATGGCAGATACAATACAAATACAATACTGTTGCCATGGTAATTTATAGTCCAAGTATGACCTAGCCCCACTGACCAACGAACTACTTTAATTTCATACCTTATAAATGCCATCGTAGCGATTGCCTTCTTCTGGGGCATACTTGGAGTGTTTCCTTCCCTTACAGTTACGAACTACACGTACAGGTTTCCCTTTCTTCCATTCTTCCGAACAGGCACCCTTCTTGTTGTCCATAACGGCATTGCAGTTCTTGGCCAGAGCTCTAAAATAAGGATATGAAAACCATCATCTAGAACAAACGCAGATGATGCCTCTAAGACATGAATGTACCACTCCTATGCAAAGAATTTAGTGTACGATTACCATGTACAAATATGAACTGAATCTGTTGAGAGGTTCTCAAGGTATGCCATTGATTCAGAACAAGCTGGGATATGGAACGGAATGGACATGGGTAAGACTATATGTCCCCCCCCCCCCCCCAAAATACTATCATTGAGAACTCATGCACAGGACAACATCACAGGAGTTGGTGGGCCTCTTCATTATAACATATTCAAGGATACTTTTAACACTGGGAAATGATCAGAACTGTCTTGATTAAGTTCTGCCTTGAAGTCCCTGTCAACCGTTGTATTTAATTGAACAATTTACTTTCGAATGTAATATTAAACCACCCACCAGTTGAGAGAAACAAACTTTAACTTTGTGACCTACAATTTTACCCAGCAATCTGGACTTTTGCCATAAATGAATTTAGTTTGATTCTGACAAATGCTGTAATGTTTGACAACAAGAGGCCCATGGGCCTTAATAGTCACCTGATTTATGACATATTTTAACATATTTAGCCCCATTTGACCTTGAATGAATGTTCAAGGTCATCCATTTGAACAAACTTTGTAGCCCTTTATCCCAGCATGCTACACACCCAATATCAGGTCTCTGGGCCTGTTGGTTATTGAGAGGAAGTTGAAAATGTGAATTGTTTACGACGTTCGCTGCACGACGCCAGACAAAAGGAGATCGCAATAGGTCAACTGAGATTTTGTCTCGGGTGACCTAAAAATCTGTAAAATGGCAGCCATCTGGACAGGTCTAATTCTGTTAAGAGCAAGTTTGACTTCATACTCGCAGGTCAAATATCTGAAATGGAAACTCATCAAAGATATTTTGATTCTGAACATCTATGTAAGAGTAGAGTAGAGTAGTTCCAGATAGGTATAATACAGACATGAATGTACCACTCCTATGCAAAGAATTTAGTGTACGATTACCATGTACAAATATGAACTGAATCTGTTGAGAGGTTCTCAAGGTATGCCATTGATTCAGAACAAGCTGGGATATGGAACGGAATGGACATGGGTAAGACTATATGTCCCCCCCCCCCCCCAAAATACTATCATTGAGAACTCATGCACAGGACAACATCACAGGAGTTGGTGGGCCTCTTCATTATAACATATTCAAGGATACTTTTAACACTGGGAAATGATCAGAACTGTCTTGATTAAGTTCTGCCTTGAAGTCCCTGTCAACCGTTGTATTTAATTGAACAATTTACTTTCGAATGTAATATTAAACCACCCACCAGTTGAGAGAAACAAACTTTAACTTTGTGACCTACAATTTTACCCAGCAATCTGGACTTTTGCCATAAATGAATTTAGTTTGATTCTGACAAATGCTGTAATGTTTGACAACAAGAGGCCCATGGGCCTTAATAGTCACCTGATTTATGACATATTTTAACATATTTAGCCCCATTTGACCTTGAATGAATGTTCAAGGTCATCCATTTGAACAAACTTTGTAGCCCTTTATCCCAGCATGCTACACACCCAATATCAGGTCTCTGGGCCTGTTGGTTATTGAGAGGAAGTTGAAAATGTGAATTGTTTACGACGTTCGCTGCACGACGCCAGACAAAAGGAGATCGCAATAGGTCAACTGAGATTTTGTCTCAGGTGACCTAAAAATCTGTAAAATGGCAGCCATCTGGACAGGTCTAATTCTGTTAAGAGCAAGTTTGACTTCATACTCGCAGGTCAAATATCTGAAATGGAAACTCATCAAAGATATTTTGATTCTGAACATCTATGTAAGAGTAGAGTAGTTCCAGATAGGTATAATACATATATCATTATACCTACTTATTCATACGTGTCAGAACCTGGTCACATGACTGTTCTGCTGTACGTTTATTTCCTGACAGGTCACGACCTCCACTTCCAGTGTAAGTAAATTGATCTCCGTCGTCCTGTAACACAACAAATATTGCTATCTTATTGAAGTCAATGTACACATTCTGAGAATTTCTAATAATCTTCATCTTTTGAGCCTGAACATGTTATTGGCTCCATTCAATACATTTTTTTAACCTTCATACTGTTTGTTGTGTTGTGTTTAAATGAAAATTTGCTTAAAATAATATTCTGATTTATTCTCAAACAGCAGTGAATAAGGTTCATACAGCAAAGGAAGTGACAAGAGCAATACTTAGGAACCATAGAATAACTCTATCAGTACCAATGCGAAGGGTCGTGTATTTTTCAAGAAAATTGTGATTTTTGTCAACAAAAATTTACTGAAATCTTCGACACCAAGTCCTGTGATTGCATTGTATAAGACCAAACTGTTTATTCACATGTCATGCCAGAAGAAAAAGTGTTGACATATACCAGGATTAGTCTAAGATTACCTCCGTGTTCTGCCGCTATATTCAGGAAATCTACATAAGATCATATGTAATACAAGCCTGTGAGTTAGTCAGCCATGTTTTCATACCTTATTTTTATTATATCATATCAAAACTTAACAGGTATCAAAATATCGATACAAGAAAATGCGAGACTACTTTTTCTCGTCAAATAGCAAGAGAAGAAACCATACCTTGTCATCTTCATAGCCTCCTGACAAAACTATAGAAAATGCCCCAACATCCTCGCGTCCATGGATACCGGCCACGTGTGGTCTGTGTACTCCAGCCTCACTCACCTGATCAGGTACAAAAGAAGGTAGATTTATATTCCCGATAAACTGTTAAAATCAATAAACCTCACGTACAGCTTTCTGTATTCTATATAACTTCAAAAGTGACACAACTATATTGTAATCTTATACTGATAATAGCCTACAACAATCAAAATTCATGTATTGTAAATACCAAATTATTTTCAATTCATTAATATATGTTTTATTTTAATAAAAACTCATGTAAACCACATGTTTGTGGGTAAGAGTTACAAGGAAAGTGATACAATCCCATGCCCCCTCTTCTAAGGAAGGTCTGTATGAAGTTTGAGCTGTATAAGCCCAAGGAAACTATTTTTAGTAACAGTGACCTTGACCTTTGATCATTGGGTCTGAAAATGAAGTTTGAGCTTTATAAGCCCAAGGAAACTTGAGTTATGACATAGAAACTTATTTTCTATTTTTAGTAACAGTGACCTTGACCTTTGATCATTGGGTCTGCATACATGTCAACCTCTGAAACCTCCAATGAGGGAGATCTCCCTCATTCCACATCCAAAATGAGGGAGAAAGTGCGTGAAAAAAATCGCGACATTTTTTGTTACTTTAGGTGATGTTCCTCATGGGCTTGCGCAGGTGTAAATTACCTCGGGCTATACATTTTGATATTTTAATTTGACAACAATGGTTAATTTTAAAGAATAATAATAATTAAAAAAAAAATAGAAAAAAAAGATGAATTCATTTAAAAACTGTATTTAGTGAATTATATTATTAATGATGTAGTCACTTGAAATTTGCAAGCAGTATACAAAGCAACAACTTATCTCCTGAATTTTTTTTTATTATTTTGTTCTGAAATATTTCTAAATGTATTTATCAAATTATCTCCCTTCCTTTCTCAAATAATAATTACACAGTGATTTATTAATTTTTGTTTTACTAGTAGTTCTATTATGACATAAAACAAACTTCTTAAGAAGTCTTTTTATTTTTTTCTGACCCAAATTGAAATCCGGATTTTTGTGGCAGTTTACGACTTTATACTATGTAATTGTCCAATTAAAGATGGCGGCAGTACAAACCCTGGTACTGACAGCTACAATTAAGAAAGGCATTATTGGCTTTCATGTGAGTAAATCTTGTTGACAGATAGTATCAGTGTTTGTTCTTGAAGTGATGTATCCTAGTTGTAATCACAAAATTAACTGACCATGTCAAATGAAGCCACATGGGTTATAATGTATACACCAGTCGGCAGGCACGCATATGCATATGGTGACCAGTGACCGACTCCCTTCTCTCACCAAGCCCCAGACCAGGGCAGCTACACAGGTGGTAGGGGTGTTTCGTTTACATAATCAGTTCAGGGTCAAAGTGTCTGAGATTTGCGGGGTTTTATGAGGGAAGACTGCTCAAATCCGGGAGAAATTTAACCCCGATTCGGGAAATGTACCAAGTCGGGATTTAGGGGAAATTTTAATGATTTTCCGGGCACTTCCCGCGTAATCCGGGATGGTTGACACCTATGGGTCTGACAAGAAATTCCATCAAAGCCCCTTTGGTAAGGAAGGTCTGTATGAAGTTTGAGCTTGGTCAGACCAAGGAAGCTTGAGTTAAACTGATTTTCTATTTTAAGTAACAGTGACATTGAATTTTGATCACTGGGTCTGAAAAGCAATTCCATCAAAGCCCCTTTGGTAAGGAAGGCCTGTATGAAGTTTGAGCTTGGTCAGCCCAAGGAAACTTGAGTTAGGTAAGGAAACTGATTTTCTATTTGAGTAAGTGACCTTCGGGACTGAATAGCAATCTCATGCAAATAAATGCATACTATTGGTAAAGAAGGTCTGTATGAAGTTCGGGTTTGATCAGCCCAAGGAGAGTTCAGTTATTGTAGGGAACTCTCCTGTGCGTATGCCGCCGCCGACATTGTGATCCCTTTATGTCTCCTGCTTTCACAGGCAACACATGGTTTCATTGTGAGGAAGACTAGAAAAGAATACTGAAATATTTTCTTGGGTTATCAAGACAGGTGGTGAATGCAGGATCTGAGGTTGAATATTGATCTTGGAGCAGGTTCATTTAATCAATCAACTTCATGTGTATCTCCTGTCTTTCATGCTACTGACTTTAGATCATTATCAGACACGCTATTGAGGAACAGGTTAGCAGTGATCAGGTTTTGAGTTCAGAGTTCACAATTTTCAAGAGTGTGGACCCTTAAAACCTTAAACAAGATTAAATTTCACGCTGAAGGATACAGTATGGTAATGTTTAGATAGGTTTTTCATAAACTGTAACACACATTTTGTATCAAAATTTTGCATGTTTATTTGAAACATTACTTTTAATGTTAAAATAATTCTTCTGCTTTTACCTGAACTCTGAACTTCCACGAAGTGCCGACCTCTACACCAGGAATAGACCCAAAATGTTGTGCTGGAACAACTGTGCATACATTCTGTCGGCCCACACAAGCCATTCCCTGAAATAGCAAAATCCCTCATTGTTGGAAGTTTCCATTTTTTCCACTGATATCTGCAAAGAATTCCAGTCCTGGATATGTATGTAATGCAAATAACTACACTATAGTACAAGTGCAATCAATGATTGCGAAAGCTCACCGGCGGCAGCAATCACACTATGCATACATTTTTTATGTATGTATAAGCATGTCATTTTGAAATTGTATGTCACATAATATTGCTCCTAGACCTCTTATGGATGTATAAACCAAATAAGAATGGTGTGGACTCACAAGCTTTTCAAAACTAACCCCCAAAATCTTTAAAGTGGGTTTTTGTGTCAAAGTCCACAAAATGGTAAAATGCCAAAATGCCAATTTTTTTCTGCATGATTTGCCACAGAATTACTCCTGGATCTCTAATGAATGTATAAACCAACTTAGAAGGGTGAAAGGTGTATACTTTTGGACTCGCCCCCAAAACTTTAAAGTTTGGTGCCAAAAAAGTTAAGTCCACTAAATGGCAAAATGCGAAAAAATCACAATTTTTTTCTGCATGATTTTGCCATAACATCATTCCTAGACCTCTAATGAATGTATATACCAACTTAGAAGGGCATGAGGTGTATACTTTTGGAATTACAAGCTTTCCAAAAACTTACTCCAAAAACTTAAGTTTTGGGGTGGGACGCGGACGCGGATGCGGACGCGGACGCCAGGGTGACAGCATTAGCTCTTGGTTACTCGTAAACGGTGAGCTAAAAATAGGAAGTACAAGTCCAACAAAGGATTTTTCATAGTTATATGAAGATTCCTGATTGGTTTCAAACCATTTGATTGGTAAAATATGACAAAGTTTGAAATGCTTGTTTATAACAAGAGACCCATGGGCCTAAACGGTCACCTGAATTATGATATATTTTAGCATATTTGGCCCCATGTGACCTTGAATGAAGGTCAAGGTCATCAATTTGAACAAACTTGGCAGCCCTTCATCCCAGCATGCTACAGACCTAACATTAGGTATCTGGGCCTTATGGTTATCAAGAAGTTGTTTAAAGAGTTTAGCATATTTGACCCTGTGACCTTGAATGAAGGTGAAGGTCATCCATTTGAACAAACTTGGTAGTCCCAGCATGCTACAAACCTTATATTGGGTCACTGGGCCTTTTGGTTATCGAGAAGAAAATGTTTAAAGAGTTAAGTATATTAATTTCGACCCCTGTGACCTTGAAGGAAGGCAAGGTCATCCACTTGAACAAACTTTGTAGCCCTTTATCCCAGCATGCTACACAGCCAGTATCAGGTCTCTGGGTCTGTTGGTTATTGAGAAGAAGTTGAAAATGTATTTTTTTTTACAACGGACGACAGACACCGCCTGACAAAAGGCGATCGCAATAGGTCTCAGTCTCAGACTTTGTCTCAGGTGACCTAAAAAGCATGATTGCAAAATCATATTACACAATATATCAACACATCAACAATGATGGACTTTTAAGACTAGTTCGAAAAAATAATAACTTGGTAAATACCATCTCCGGATCATTCCTGGCAATTTTCAACTAAATTCCTGTAGACACAAAGTGTAAGAAAACTAGATCCGGACAATCTCTAGGGATCATTCTTGGCAAGTTTCAAATAAATCCCACTTATGGAACTAGACCTCAAATCGACTGATTCGACTCTGAGTAAAATTCAAGGCCAAAATGTCAAAATTCAAGCACATTTTATAGAAATATTAAAATTTCCATAATATTCCTTGTCTGTACAAAATGATGATATCAAATAGAATAAATAGAATATTTTAGTAAAGGTAAAATTAAACTGTAGTAGGCAGGATTTTCAATATCTGAATCTAAAAGGAACAGGTTCATTTTCGTTTTTGCGCTCCAAATTGTTTGATCAACTGGACCAGAGTTGTTTGTTGTTTTTTTAAGACATAAAGACACCTGGTGATTTCATATTGTTTTCAGACAAGCCTCGACAAAGACTTTCGAAGCCTTTCTTAACATCAGCAGGTCTGTGCCTGAAATATTACATATAAAAATTGAGGAACTGGTTTGTCCACATGAACGAACAGGCCCCAGTTCAGTATTGGGGTAAATTGACTCTTATTTCTGATTACCAATATCTAAACTATAACACCTGTAGTGGGCATTAATTACACTGTAGGTAACTAAAATCTCAACCATTTATATTATATCTATTATTTATATCTATAAGAATTTTGAAGACTGATAATAACAGAAATCTTTGGATTTAACTTTACCCTGCCCCAGTCACGACTTGTTGAGTTGGTCGATGATGCCATCTTGGCTTTCCTTTTGCTTTCCTTTAACTTCTCACCTGCTTTTACAATGGCGTCACTGTCTGTTTTACAATCGGGACAGTACCTTTGATCAATGCATACAAAATAATCTTCATCAAACAATTTATTAGGTTACGGTACAAAATTTATTTAGAATATCTTCAATCTTTCCCTGCACACCAATACAAAGTACAAGAGGCCCAGAGAGCCTGTATACGTATCGCTCACCTGGTTTTCATGATATGAAACAAGAATGATGCTTAAGTATATTGGTCACTGGTATTGCTATGTCAATATATCATAGGCATTTTATTTTATATGGGTACATGAGGTTTTTATGCCAAAATATGCATAAATCCATGCAATGAAATTGACTTTTGGCACAACCTCATAGGGATGCACTACACAAATGTGAGTGATATCTATTGCTTAGTTTCAGAAAAGAAGTTTGACCCCTTTTGACCTCGCCCTCTGCCCCCCGGGGGGTAAGTTCCTTCCTTTATGAAATGTTTAATCTCTATCCAAAAGGATGCCAAATATGAGCTGTTTCAGAGAAGAAGTTGCTCATATCAATTTAGCCAAATTTACCCCTTTTGGCCCCACTCCTCAGCCCCCTGGGAGTCAACCCCGAAATTTGTACAATTTTGAATCCCCACCCCATGACCATGCTACCATACAAATGTAAGTGATATCCATTGCTTAGTTTCATCAAAGAAGTTGTTAATATCAATTTAACCAAATTGACCCCTTTGGCCCTGTCCCTCAGCACCACCATTTGTACAATTTTGAATCCCGACCCAAAAGGGATGTTCACTGTCAAATATGAGCAATATCTATTTCTTAGTTTCAGAGAAGTTTCAGAGGAGAAGTTGTTCATATCAATTTAGCCAAAATGACAACATTTGGCCCCACCCCCTCAGCCCCCAGGGGGTTGGCCCCGTCTTTTGTACAATTTTAAATCCTTACTCCAAGAGGATGCTACCAAACAAATATGAGCGATATCCATTGCTTAGTTTCAGAGAAGTAGTTTATATCAATTTAGCCAAATTGATCCTCTTGGCCCCACCCCTCAGGCCCCCAGGGGTCAGCCCCACCATTTGTACAATTTTTAAGCCCCAGCCCATAGTGATACTACCAGGCAAATAGGTGCAATATCCTTTGCTTGGTTTCAGAGAAGAAGTCGTTTATATTAATAGAGGCAAACTGACCCCTTTTGGCCCGGCCCCTTGACCCCTGGGGGGTCAGCCCCAACATTTGAACAATTTTGAGTTCTCACCCCATAGGGATGCTTCTGACCAAATTTGGTCAAATTCTGATCTGTGGTTATGAAGAAGAAGTCAATTGTTGACGGACAGATGGACAACGGCGCTACAGTATGGCATAAGCTCACCTTGGTCCTTCGGAAATAGTTAAATTGATGGTAAAAATCTATTGTGTCAAGCACAGGGTAGAAAAAAAAAGTTAAATCTCCTAAAATCAATTGCAATGAGGACAGATTTTATTTCATAAACCATATCAATGTGCACTTCACTTTCCTCTTAAACCATTTTTGAATTAGTCCTAATTAAGCGTACCATTCGTCGTCCTCGGGGATACTATCAAGTGGAGGATTCATACACTGGAGGTGATAGGCCTGGTCACATTCGTCACAGAGTACCTGTTTGTCCGGATCGTTCTTACCACCACACACACAACAAGCACAGTGTTTACACTCCCTCCCCGGGTTGTCCATACAATGACTACACTCAGGCTTGGTCTTTCCTGAAGGTAAAAATTGTAAGAGATAATCAATTCTGATAGTGAAGCAAAGAAATAACACAACTGTTTGAATCCTTAACAATAAATAACATCAGGTCGTAATGAGGAAGTGCTAAGAATCAACATTTATCAAAAAAATAAAACATGGTTTGTACAGATTTTCCATGCCAGAATTCAAGCACTTTTTCTGAAGTTTCCAGGTGTATTTATTGTCCGAACTTGCAGGGAATTGAAGTCATTCTGTTCAAACCATGTGCAAGGTTGTGTAAAGTAACCTACACTTAATTCTGTTTTCTAAATCACAATTTATGAATTTTTCATTTTTGTTTTTGTTTTCATTCTGTCATTGATTAATGAAAAGGCTTACCATAAATTCAATTTTACAATTTCATTATATCAATGATAAATCTTTAAAGCTTTATTACCTTCAAACCCTTTAATTATAAATTAACTGCCTGAAACATGACCACAATCATCATCTGTACTAACACAAGAACTCCACAAAAGTGGATGTGTCCCCTACACAGCAAGCTAGGATTTGAATTTTAAAAATCAAACTGATCTGCTTTGCAAATCAAAATAAGTTTCATGCAAAATTTAAGTGTTTTTCATACAGAACCAGAAAGCACTATATGAAGTTTTAGGTTGATTGACCCAAATGGAACTGGACAGATTTTCTATCTATTTACAGTGACCGTGACTTTCGAACCTGAAAAGCAATCCCAAGCAAGCACTTTTGATAAGGAAGTTCTATACAAAGTTTGAGTTTGATTGGCCAAAGGGAACTCGAGTTATCAAATGGAAACTAAGTTTCTAAGTATGAATAGCAACTGTGACCTTGACCTTTGACCTTTGAACATCAAAACTTAAAGCAATCCCAAGCAAGCACTTCCTATAAGAAAGCAATGCATCAAGTTTTGAGTTTGATTGACCCAAGGGATCTCAAGTTATCACAAGCAAACCTATTTTCAATTTACAGTAGTAAGGACCTTTGACCTTTGAACCTGAAAAGCAATCTCAAGCAAGCACTTTTGGTAAGGAAGCATATCATGAAATTTGAGTTTGATTAGCCAAAGGGAACTCAAGTAATTGGACAGAAACCATTGTCCGGACAACGCCGACACCAACGCCGACATAGTAATACCTATGCGTCACCTTTTGAAGGCGACACAAAAATCCAAGGGTAACATTCCAGCTATTCATTTAAACAGTACTATACAAAAACATCATCTGGGCTCGTGCTACGCATTCACATTGTATCAAAATGCGAAATGAAACTCGTAAATGCGAGAGCAAAATCAAGTTGAAGAGCAATATTTACGAATAAATAAAACTCCCTATTTATTGACTATACCATCCTGGCTTCACTCGTCCGCATCAGAGTCCAGCTTGCGCTAGAATCACTTCACTAATAAGGTTCAAGCATTTTGTAGATAAATCCATCAACTGTGTTTACAACACGCTTTAGCAATATGGTGACTCCTGACGAGCTATCG
The DNA here is from genome assembly GCF_902652985.1 of Pecten maximus. Lineage (NCBI taxonomy): Eukaryota > Metazoa > Mollusca > Bivalvia > Pectinida > Pectinidae > Pecten > Pecten maximus. Next base: position 26,631,677 of record NC_047030.1, on the reverse strand, counting down.
AATTGTTTGCTACCCGACAGCCACAGAAACTAAACGGCTGTAATATAGAGGCCAAAGGAGATGACAACTGCCTATTCAATTCCATTTCAATCGTGTTACAAGATCAGCGATGTGTACTTCATTGATGTAGTTTAGTGCTGCAGTTCGACCAAGCACAGATTTCTTTTTCTGGAGTCCTCTATTGGGTGTATAATTAAGTTTTTATACTTAAATACTTTATTCTTGGTATTATTGAGTCTTCCCAATTCAACTTTACCAGGTGATACTAGAAATGTGTTGTTCTGATTAATCAATGACTATCTGACTATCACTAAATCAATCATGATTTTCAGTGTTAGATCATGGTTGGACTATAGCATGCATAGTGTTAGGAGTTATGGAGATTAACAGCAGATTTACAAATTATATATTAAAACATTACACAGGACATTTCCCCCAATTTTGGTGATTTTTGATGAATGAACAATACTAACATGTGTGATTCCCAATAGCATTTTTTAAAACTTACGTTTGACAGGCAATTGTGATGGATCTTTAGCAACATCATCCACATTCGATTGTGTACCAGGTTTTTCAATTTCGAATATTTCATTCAAAAACAGAATGTTACAGTCATCAAGTGGTATCAGGTCGGGCCTGGTGTGGACAAGAAAACATACAAATCATAACAGTGAGATTCAATGCTAACACAGATGTTTGAAGATTGCAAGAATGCCAGTAAAAGGTGTTTATATATAGATTTTTGTTGTGGAAATCCTGTTTTTTTTCTGTCTATATATTTGGGGCCTAATTTTGCAGTGTCCTAATTGTCCTAATCTATTTCCCACCAATAGGTCATCAAAATCCCCCAAATCTTTAAATCCGATATTCTCTCAAATTTCTGTAAGTGGCAATTTCCCCAAATGGTCAAACCTGAATCATTACACTAAAATGATTGAGCTAATCACAGCTTTTACATATACTAATTACAGTGTTTTTCCTATAAAATATTGTAGGAGGAGAAAAAAAAACAAAGTAGAAGACAGGGGGTCCAGGGGTGCCCAGCCCCTGGCGGGTCAAGGTTCTGCTTTTAAATTGAAAACAAAAACAGCGGTTTTTGAGTCTGGTCAATCATGGCGAGGCAGCAAACTACAACTTGTAAACTTGTAAATGAGGCAGACTAGTAGCAGTACACTCAACAACTTTATTGATAAGTATAATCCCAGTGGTCAACACATGCATATGACAACTCAACACATGCAAAACGGGACTCAGGATCCCCCCGGAGTTTGTCAAAAGTGGATCAACAATTGTTAAGTGAAAACAAAGACCATTTGATGTTTGTACTATAAATTATTACCTGTCTTTGGCTTTTTTGCGGGTTTCTTAAAAAAAACAATCAGGGTTTTCTACTTTTTCATTTTCGTCACTGCAAGCATTTAACTGACGAGGTTTTGAACACCCTTCGTCGTCAAGGTCTTTGCAAACGCTTTTTAGAAATCGAAACTTCCGATATGAGAATCGACTGTTTACATTCAGTGCTTTAGATCTATATTTCTAGGTTTGGAAATTTAAAACAATCATACATATATTGGGAAAACAAATCAAAGTACTGTAAGTACTGAAGACACAGGGGTCAGGGGTGCACATGTTTTTTTTTTGCAGTCATGAGAGAGGTAGGCGGAGCTTATTCTGGGTGTTGTAAGATATGTAATGTAATTTGAAAAGTCGAGTACTCTACTTCACCCAAATACTATTTTCGTGACTATGATAATGAAAATAATTGCATTATTTCATGGATTCAAAATGATTTTTTATATGATAAAATGGTAACTGGCTTATATTGAAAACTAGAAATGGCATTTACACCTCTAGCATATTTAAAGGGGAAGTAACTCCATACTAAATGGATTGTAAGGTTTGCACAAATTTGTTTCAATATATACACTCATAAGCAAACAATACTTGTTGTGTTGATTACATCTTTGCTATCATATATATATATAATAAATATAATGATTATGTAATATATGTATCCACACAGTGTACTGGTGAATTAACCTACTGAATTTGTTGTTAGGCAATACCTTGGTACACTAATACCAAAATAATATATTGATAGTGCAAGTAGTAGATGGTTTATGGTACAAATTCCAACATTCTACACATATCTGCCGGAAACGGGTGATTTGTTTTTAATTTCTGTTTGCAACAAGTAATTGCTATAAATGCCAAGAACATTTTTAACTCATAGGCAAGGTAACAGATCAGTCATATAGGCATTAGGACTTCGCCGAAAATAGCACAACAGAATGCAGGGACACATCGAGATTAAATGTCCCATCACAAAATCAAATTCGACAAACTGAAATCCTCAGGAGGAGGGAGGACTTCCATGTCTTGCAGACATATTTCTAATTTCCAAAAAATAAATCCTTTCTTTATATATGTGTCTTTACATGCATGAGAGAATAAGAAGATATCTCAATTTTGTCCACATCATACATACTGTACCTCTCAAACAAGAGGCCCAATGGGCCTGTACCGCTCACCTGGCTCTACACCAACTTTGACGTTGATTGAGGTAATTTCTGCACATACTATGCTGATTACCTCTTTTTTCATATCAAAGAATTTTCTAGTCCTTCATTCCAGCATAATATTTGCCTAATGTCAGGCTTCAGAGACTCTTGGCTATCGCAAAATTATTGTGTACAGATTTAAGCCAATTTCACCCCTGTGACCATGAATGAAGGTCAAGGTCATTTATTTTAACAAATTTGGTAGCCCTACGACCCAGCATGCTACAGGCCCAATATCACGTCCCTGGGCTCTTTGTTATTGAGAAGAAGCTGTTTGAAGATTATAGCCTATTTGACCCATGTGACCTTGAATGAAGTTCCCATTTCATTTAAGGTCATTTATTGGAACAAACATATGCATGGTAGCCCTTCACCCCAGCATGGTACAGGCCCAATATTAAGTCCCTGGGCCCCATGCTTATTGCGAAGAAGTAGTTGGAAGATTATAGCCTATTTCACCTCTGTGACATTGAATTACGGCCAAAGACATTTATTTGAACAAACGTGGTAGCCCTTCACCCCAGTATGCTACAGGCCCAATATCAAGTCCCTGGGCATCTTGGTTATTGAAATGAAGTCGTTGGAAGATTATAGCCTATTTCACCTCTGTGACCTTGAATGAAGGTGAAGGTCATTTATTTGAACAATCTTGGTAGCCCTTCACCCGGCATGCTACAGGTCCAATATCAGGTCCCTGGGCCTCTTGCTTATTGAGAAGAAGTCGTTGGAAGATGTGACCTTGAATGAAAGTCAAGGTCATTTCTTTGCTACACATGTAATATCAAGTCCCTGGGCCTCTTGGTTATTAGCAGAAGTTGTTTAAATGAAAAATTGACGCCGGACGGACGGACGGACGCCACACCACGACATAAGCTCACTTGCCCTTCAGCCAGGTGAGCTAAAAATAAAACTACTCGGTAACAAAATTGCAGTGTTTATGTTTAATACTTTTTGCTTCAGTGGCTTCTTGACATAATAAGTAAAATATCCGAGTGCGAGATCTTTGCACACACCATTAAATGATCTTTATTGGTCAAATGAAAGATCCTGTTAAGCACTGTTATAATAAGCTAAATTGGTGCATGCGCAAGAAACACAAACCAGTCCAGTCAGGCCATCTCTTATCTAGTTTCTATTCTGTGGAGATCATTTGACTACAATGCTTTGATATTATATTTAGATTCGCTATTAGTATTATTGATATTGGATAATTCTAAGTATGGATTTTACTGTGAGTGGATATGTATACTGACTATGTAATATTTTGTGATCTGGAACATGTCATTGAAAATTTGAAAGATGTGCTTAAAACGCATGACAGTATAAGTCACTGCTTTGAATAATTTTCTGAATTTTATTAGCTCGTTTTTTTTCAAAGAAGATGTAGAGCTGGAATCATTTTTAAATTTCATTAGTTAATTTCTTCAAAGAAGATGGAAAGCTAATGTTGTCACCCCAGTTTCGGTTACGTTGGTTTTCAAATGTTAGTAGTTTTGGTGTTAGCTGTTTATCAATACATGTGAATGGCACATGACTAGTACAGTTGATCAATAAACGTCAATGTCATATGACTAGCACTGTTTATCAATGGATGTCACATGTCAAATTAATAGATTTTGTGACAAAAAGCTGCTTTTTGACATGCTTTGAACTTTATCGAGTTAAAAGGTGTCAAAACATTACTTTACAGATATTCGGCATATATAACGTTTTGGAGTTACATTATCCCTTCGAATGCCCTAAGCCAAATTAAATGGGCTTTGTTGTCGTCATTCACATTTTTTGAGTAACAGTATTGCATATTTGCCAAATATGGTCTTTGTGTAGCAAATACATTGGGTTTGTGTGGAGACCTCCTCCTACACTAAATAATCCATTTCTTTCAAACTTAGTATACATATACCATGACATAAGTTGTGTACTAGGCCCTCTCTAGAACTTCGTTAAATTGGCCTGGGTATCATGTATCAATGTGGTTTGTTTGGTAATCTCTTCAAAGTTTTCAAACTTGGTATGTTTCATAACCATGACATAAAATTGTGTTTTCCTGAACTGCAGTTTGATTTGACAACATAATTAGAGATATGGACAGAGGATAAGCCCTTTGTGGAACTTATTTAATTCAGGCATTATGTGGTTTGTTCGGAGGTCTCTTCCCACCATCAATAACCATCTTTTTTTTTCAAACTGGGTATGCCATGTCATGAAGTTACGTTTATTTCATTTGAATATATTTTACGAGTTATGGCCCTTTGTTTGTTATGTTTTGACTCAGTTAGAAAAAGCAAGAACCTTTCAGCTACAATTTCTTTTTGTGATGAGTATAAAGTTTACTTAATATTTATCCAACAATTGAAGAATAATTTGTAAATATTCATCATTTCCAATAATCTTAATGACAAGCAAAGTACGAGTGTATGTTGTTCCATTCTGTCTGGTACACATTATAGATCTATCAGAGTTACTTAATTTGATTGATAGGGTAGCGGTATCAACCTGGAGAAGGTTAATGGACTTGGAGGGTGCAGGACTTGCGCCCCTTGTATTAGGTGGCGAAACGGACTTGTGTATTAACTGAAACGGAGGAAACTGGGCCTAAAATTGGCATCATTTTCAGAGAATGGACCTAAATGTTCTTCATGTTGCACAACTGTATTGTATGTAAAATAGTAGGGGTTTATTTGACCGAGAAGTACTTCAAATTAGTTTTTGTAATCATTCATGAATCACGGCCCAATTGCCGTCTGAGTTGGATATTAATCTTTTAATGTAAGACATAAATCAAAATATTGAAGACACTTGAATAAACTGTATATGATTCAATAATCAACACAAAGGTTGCTTATCATTCAACTTTTTAGAATCTTGTTATATTTATGCTATAACATAACGCTTTCACTTATTTATCTTTTATAATTCCAAAATCCTCATTATGCAAATTAAATTCCACATGAACTTGATAACACAAAATAAGAAAAAAATGATTTAAGATATTATCAATGGTTAATTGTATGTTACAAAATATGCAAGAAATTGTGAGTGCATGCGCAGGGCACAGTAAAATGTGATGATTTCCATTCTTATGTGGTCTTCTATAGATCTATATCTTTAAAAAAAAAAAGTGATGCCATCACCAGTTTATATTATTGCTTTTCCTTGATGTAAGATTATGAACTATATATGATTGACTAATTAGATTCAATTTGTTGTATGAAATATTCGTTTGCTTTCCCTTGCTATCATAGTTTGTTTTATATAGATTTACTGGACAATAAGACATATTTCTTACTCCATCCTACTCTTTTAGCCACCTAATACATTCACAGTTATAGAAGTTATTTCTACGATATTTTAAGATTAATTCCTCACACTTGGGAAGATATAATCAACATGCCTGTGTAAATCTTTTGCACTTTGACCAGTGTATTGAAAGATTCCCTGAGGCCTGAACTGTCCAGGTAATAAAAGGGTGTCGCACCCGTATCAGCAGGGGAGGGGGAAGGGAAGGCGGGAGGGGTTGAATAATAACCTATAGATCTCAATGTTTCACCTACATGATATACACAGAATTTTAATTCCTAAGACTGTCTTTATGATAACATAAACTAGATCTTAATCATCTTTGACTATAGGTTTAAGGTTTCAGTATCTATCATTTTGTATCGGATTAAAAAACTAGCTACTGAGCTAGTTACACTTCATTTCCATTAAAACATATTCAATTGTGTAATTAATATATAAGTACAAAAAAACACCTGGGTATGCTCGAGAATGCGGATGTAGACAGGGCAGGGTATACCATTATATATACGGCATATGCATTGGCATCACTGGCGGGCACATCAAACTAATTTATAATTAGCATTCAAAACTTAAAATTACATGCTCATATCAGCTCAGACTTGTTATACTTGTTATTAGAGCTAGAGTGAACATGATTTTCATATAGCACTCTATGTTATATGTTTACACTCCATACTGTGTAGCTACAAATTATCTATAAAAAAAAACCCACATTCATTCACATGTACAGTTCAAATCAATTTGAAGTGGAATTTAGTTTTTAACTTATATTTTTTTGTAAGTACATTACATCAAATATTCTCCACAATATTATATGTAACATATACATAACTGTAACTGCATGATACATATGTATGTATATTTAATGTTAATTTATGTTAGTGAGATCTGAATGTAGCTATAACTTACTTAATTTTGAAATTGATGATATCAAATCATCAATTTCAAAATTAGAATGCCCAACTGGATGAACTGTACATGTAGCAGCATTGAAACATATCTTAGTTAGCAAAGATGCAAGAGGTTGTGGCTCTAAAAGCTAGAATTAGAGGCAATGTTTTTTGTGCAAGATCTCGACCACATTTCATTTATTTTATCCTATTGGGTTAATTTGGTATGGCAACGTTATGACTAATCAGCTAGGCCTAATAAAAATAGAATGATGTCAAAAAATTACGGTAGATATAGGTCGGTTCTTATTTCTATTGTAGTTTTCTGTACACTATAATCTAGATTTGAGATATAAAATTTGCATTTCCAAAAATAGACTTTTTAAAAATGAAATTCATGTGTATCAGGTGTTTTAATCTAGATAAAAATGTCAACTCATAAAACTATACAAATTAAAGTGTTGATATCCCATTTAATTAGGCATTTATCACAACGAAATTGAATGAAAAACATAGATCTCAAACGGTTTGTTAGCATCAGGCTATTGTGTATACTATCATTATTACGGGGTGTTATTCTATTCAAAAGGATATATATATATATCTATGCTTGTCTGTAGGCAGTATGATTACGCAATCAGAAATCATCAATGACAGCGAAGTACCGCTGTAAAATATCACCACTGACAGTACAGTATAGTACTGGTATCGATCTTTTCGAGTTCGAAATTCTGCTCAGGCCAATTATAAACGGAATGAGAAAACAATGTCTCACCTGCCTAGTTCACTGTTGATAAATTCTAATAAAGGTATTATGTATTAGCCTTCTCCGGTGTGTTTTTGTTTTAATTTTGACCCAATTCAAAACAGGTAAGTCCGTACACGAAGTGTTGAAAAAAGCCTGCCGCCTAACGGCGTGGGAAAAAGCCCACGTTAACCGCATCGTTTGCATTTTCACAACAGCACACATCTCTGAAAATAGCTACCAATATCTAATTATCGCATTGCATAGTATTCTGATCAGGTAGATTCTATATTACAATCACAAAAGAAAGTCTACGACGGTAAACAAGATGGGTGAAATATGTCTCGATGAACATACGGGTCACAAGGCAAAACTGACACACAAACCAGCGACCGGGTCAAATGTCCGGATACATTTAAACTGTGATATTCCATTTAATAAAGCAAACACAATAATTAAAAGATATTTCTAATAAAAGCTACACACAAAGTGGCGTAAGTTTACACGCTTTTAGCGTTTAAATAAAATAATGAGTAAATAAATTAGGCCACTTATTTTTTTTCCGGATTTAATATCCGGGCCGATTCAGTATGTTGTACAAACAAAACTCCATAGATCTAAAAATAGCGCGGACAAACTGGCACTAGTTCTATCGGTAATCTTTCGAAGTCCATATTTACACGTCAATCTTTCCCCATCACTTCAATACTTCTACCTTCTACATCGAATATATGAATCCAAGGTAACTTGGCGTATTACCTGCAATTTGCAGTGTTGTGTATTTATTACACAATCGGAATCGAAGTGAAGTTACTATGTAGGTCAACCCTACGATAACATATATATCCAGTATGGCAGGTTAGCTTTTAGCTTCGAAAGTAAACATCAAACACACAAAAACATACTTAGACAATAAAATAAGAAAGAAATTATGTTATAATAATATGATTATGACTCATTTATAGGAACCACATTAACTACAGTAATTATTTCACATCTTCCGTTCAGCAGAAGCAAACATTGTGTATTGTGATATTGTTCAGAGAGCCCGGTAGAGGGCAGTACCTGTCTTTTTACCACTGCCATTTCCGCTTTTCGAAGTGATCCCTATGACTCAGGGTTACCCCTGTGTCAAAAACATTATCTTTATATTCTAACCTTTGTAGCCGGCCATTTCGTCTTTGTAAACACGCAATTTAGCCAGCGGCCGGCTCTTAGAGAAAACACTGTAATTATATAGCCAGTAATATGGAGGCACCAATTCATCATTATGTTTATATTTTTGAGTACATAAAAATACTTTGTACAAAACACAATAGGCATGTGTAAACACTCTTTGACTCACCCAATAAAAACAGTTGCTAATAGTTTCTTGATTGTTCGCGTATTCTGTTTTTTCGTGACGATTGCATTGTACCAGAAGCCACGCTGGTCTGGATTGTCAACATTGAAATTGATCATAACTTTTTGTCCTTCTTTAACTTCTGAAAATTTCCTAGCTGTCTTCGCACGTGGGCGGATTCTTCCACATGTCAGTTCTTCTGCATCTGTGTCTTCATACCTTGAAAACAAGTATTATATTTCAAAACATTGTCTTTGTAATATTCAACTAAATTTGAACACATTAAGTTTTTCACTTTTTTTCCATTATTGGCAGTTTTCTGAGGAATTATGTTTATTTAACAAGCCTCAAGGTACATCCAGCCAAAGAAACATGACAAACTGCATCAAAATATTCATTCCTTCCATAAAATAAAGCTATGGAAATATGATTAATATAGTGGCATTATAAATTTGTACTAAATTCTGATAATTCAGACATAAATTTCACATCACAAAATATTCAGAAAATTTTAAGACCATGCTTTAAACAGATTTCTACCACAATACCCTGTGTTATTCAACTCTCAGACCATGAGTTAATCATTACAGCTATTGATTAACAATCTGTTTATACCACACATGGTATAATCTCTGTACGCATTTTGATTGGCTAACACGGTGAACTTTGACCCAAGCTGCAATTGTTATTGACGTCATCAATAATCTAATGATATCACATCTCCGGGTCCCGGACGTCACCGGTACACTTTATTTGCATATGCGAAATTATACTTGGCCACGTTTCCCTTTGATTCAAGCCGATATTATTGTGGTAGAAACAGGTCAAATGACTCGAAATTGTTGGATATGGAATTTACTTCACACTCGTAAGTTATTTTTCCAAAAGTTGCAAAAAACACTCGCTAAAGCTTGTGTCTTTTGTAACTTTTAAAAAATAACTTACTCGTGTGAAATAAATTCCATATCCAACAACCACTCGTTGTGTAACCTCTATATAATTCCTCAATACCTCAGCTTTAAATTTTACTTACCCTTCAAAAACAACATGATAAACAAAACCATCATTTAAATTGTCAATTTCCTCAAACTTTTTGTCTGTTTTCACTTTGTCTGATATTTCAGTATCACAATCTATCTCCATGGAATTAGCACCACTGTCAGTGTTGTCATAACTACAGTCGCTTGTATCACTAGACTCTGCAAGTTTTCTACGCATAGATTTATTGGTATTGTTTTTAATTCCACTCAATGTATCGTCATTATCATTTGGTTCTGCTACTTTTGTTGCCCTTTTCCCAGTGTCTACTGCAATTTTCACAATTTTGGCCTCAAACCACGCTCCAATATATGTGTCTCTTGCGTCAACGATGTCTCCAATCTAGAAGTAACATCAGAAAATCAGTTTAAAATTGCAGGCCTTAGGACTAATACTTTATACAATCATACAAGAAATATTAAAATTGTGTTGTTAGAATTATCAATCTACCAGACAATTAACATTAAACTGATCCTGATTAGATTATAACATGAACATTTCCTAGAACTACCGAGATCTACAGAAGACTCAAAAAAAGATTAAATGAACCAGGGCTTTTCTACACTGGATTGGGATAGGGCCTTTTTGTCTCATTTTGAGAAGAAAATTGGAGATTTTGGAAATATTTTTCCAGGAGTAAACAAATTTTGGGAATTTGGTTTAAACATGAAATATATTCAATTGCGAATAGGGTCCACTATTAGGCCAAGAAAGCCCTCAGAAATATCCCTGTGTAATCTCTTAATTTAAAATTGCGATGATACCTGACGCCATACTTCTTCTCATTTTGGTGCATGTTTTTGTAGATGAAAATTTCCTTTCTTTTCATGATTGATAAATAATTGTCCCTTGATTGTCTGAGATACTGTGATGATCAATTATGAACATCAAAATGAATATTAATTGAGAACTGATTATCATCTATGGTGCTATTTTGTAATCAGATACATTGATGTGAAAATTGCAATATCCACAGTGTGGTCACTTACCTTGCCCAGAGCAAATCAATTGATTATAGGCAAACAGGAAAGCAATTTGTTTTAAGAGTTACATAAGAACAGATTAAGTTAAATGTTGATTTTAGGTTGTTGCTACCTAGAATGCAGGTTTGTGGCATCTCCTACTAATTTCCACTTCCTTCTGTAAACTACAAACCCTGACAGACACCTGTTAAATTTGCCTACTACTACACATAATATTACAGAATTGTAATGGAATGTCATTTCCATTCGATATAGAAACCTTTTTGTAGTTCACTAATGATTTCTCGAGACCTCACCTTGTATGTAGAATGTAATTCCCCATTTTCCACACACTCTGCCTCTTCTTTTGATGTGGAAGCAACCACTGGCTCTGGGGTCAAAGGCTATACAACCAAATCATTTACCTTTTGTTAACTTCTGAACAAAATATTGACTTTGAATTGGTGAGATTTAGATATCTTACCATTTTTTTTTTCATTTGCTGAAAGCCACATTCAAATTCTCAGTATATCTCTGTTATACAGGAAATCCCATTCACTTTCTTCCAAACCCTAAATTCTCCCATTAACACTTCTCATCCAGATATATCTCTGCTGTGTTAATATTTCCAGGATAAAGAAAAGTAAAAACTCCCTGTTGTTAACAAAGTTAAGATGACTTGGATGTTTATAATTTTGACACCTTTTAAAATACATTTTATTTAGAGTCCTAACTAAAATTTGATAAAACAGGACCACCTATCTAATAAAGCAAGTCCCATTCAGCTGATGGCCTGTATCAAATATTTAAGAATATTGACAAATTTACAGCTACTTATCATTACTTACGTATCAAGAAGCCCAGAGATACAACACAAAAAATAAGAGAAGGGTGGTGATTACCGGTAAGTAAAATAATTTAATATTTCTACTGAACTGCAACAGACACACTATGATGGATTGGAGAAATATCAGGCACTGGTTTCTAACCTGATAAATATACAGTACAATAAGATCATAATCATACTTTGTTTTCCTTGTCCGAGGCTGAACTCTCTTCACCAGCGCTATTGTAGCCATTGACTGTAGGTGTGGCTTTGTCAGTCGGGGCATCCTGTCTTACCAAGATCTGTATCAGGTCGTTCAGGCCAACATTGTAGTCAAACAGTGAGTGACCATCTGTCAACTAGAGAAAAAAAAAACATGAATTGTATAATGATGAACATGAACAGCCTGTTAACTTATATGAGATCAATTATGTATTTGTGGATATTAACAGTACTATTTCAAACTAGAACTGTCGCCAGGATGGCTGACTAATACCCCCGCAATCTACACGAGTCAATGGTGAATTGGAACTGTTAATTAGAGGCCAACTAAGATAACCAAGTAATAAAGTGACCAGTTGCCATTAAGCAACCTAAATTTTGAGAAAAAGAAAGTGAGATGCACATCTGCATACTTGTCAACTTTCCCCATTTAGTCGGGAATTTCCCGATTCCAGACTCCCTGCCCAGTCTCCCGATCGTATAGGTAAAACATAGGGTATTCTCCCGATTTTGGAGAATATGCCTTGATAACCCCGTATGGAGCCCCTATTCATCTTGTTAGTTCACTTAGGCCTTTGACAGGTAACGCTTGCTGGCTGGTGAAAGACATATGTGTGGGGCATTGGTCAGTTACTGACCTGCTCACAGACCGTAACGAAATTCTGACACTTCACTGACTGCAAGGGTGACAATACCCGATAGATAAACAATTAATTAAAACCAATTAAGCTGAGGATGCGTGGTGATGGTTTCGTAGCAGGTTGATCATGGTTGATTAAACGCTTGCAAATGGCTTCGTATACTGCCTTTGATGTCAAGCGCATAAATGACCTCTACTTGACAGTAAACAAACACCGTAATATCTCGGACAGAAAAAGTTAGAATAACACTGGCAATGTTATCAACGGAGTATTGAATGTGACAGATTACTTATTGAAATGTTAACTATATTTAAACATTGGCTGATCTTTAAATAATTAGCACAAGGAAATAAATTCACAATAACGACCATTTGCTTGGTTGCCGGTAGGTAACATGTCGTTTCAATCACCGTATCATCAGCATACTTAGTGTCAATTAGCAGAGACTTATATTTTGGCAGAAACTTTCCCAATTCACATTTTGAAAGACAAAAACCTGTCCACAAATACTCACCTTCTTAAACTAAATACTGTCATGTTAAAACTTAGAATTTAAGTATCAGTCCCCACCTACAAAGCACTGAGTTATAGTGAGTACAACTGCTAGTACAGCCCTTTTAAAAAAAAAATTTGTATTATTGTCTTTGTTTTAAACCAAAGGAAACAATTGAAATTTCATTCAGATATTATATTGTTATATTGTTGCTAAAAAGTGAGATCATTGTGATACTTTACATTCATTGACTGACATCTATCTTACAACATAGTTTTCATAACATATCTGAGTTAATTCTTTTATTTAGAGTGAACAGTGAGTTAAATAATTTCCAGAAATAATTAAAAATGATGTAATTTTGCATCAATTTTTTTGTAACTTGTTGCTTATATAACAATCTTTCAAAACTTGAATAAAAAAGGTCATTGGCCAAGCTTGAAATATGTTTTTTCTCCACCCCTTTGTTTTATTTAAGTGAGGGAAGTAAGTGTTCATGCAAAGAATTTATTTTCAAATAGCAAATTATCTCCCCTTAGTTTTTGTTTGCTAAATGTGTCGCGGGTGAAATGTGTTTTCCGGTCAAAAATGTCGCTCACGCACTTTCTCCCCCATGAGAATTTTAACAAGAGATCCCAGAGGGATCTTGGCGCCCACCATTGAATGATCTTTATAGCTTCCATGTCAGATTGATCTTTTCTCTACTTTTCCCTTCCTCTAAGTCTTACTAATCTGTGTAAATTCAGAAACAGCCCTCTATAGCTAGTATTTTTCCAACAAGGGGAACCTATATATAAAATTTAAGATTTAGCGATAATGGCTGTCTGTCGGCCATGTTGTTTTCCGATTGGTCCCAATATGCAAAACTATATATAGCTAGGCACTGAGGGGAACCTACATATGAAATTTGAGAAAGATCCCTTCATTACTTTCTGAGAAATAGCGATAACAAACTTCAATTGTCAAAATCCAAGATGGAAATTTGAGAAAGATCCCTTCAGTACTTTCTCAGAAATAGCGATAACAAACTTCAATTGTCAAAATCCAAGATGGCTGCCTGTCGGCCATGTTGTTTTCCGATTGGTCTCAAAATGCAATATGCATAACTAGGCACCGAGGGAAACCTACATATGAAATTTGAGAAAGATCCCTTCAGTGCTTTCTGAGAAATAGCGATAACAAACTTCAATTGTCAAAATCCAAGATGGCTGCATGTCGGCCATGTTGTTTTCCGATTGGTCTCAAAATGCAATATGCATAACTAGGCACCGAGGGAAACCTACATATGAAATTTGAGAAAGATCCCTTCATTACTTTCTGAGAAATAGCGATAACAAACTTCAATTGTCAAAATCCAAGATGGCTGCCTGTCGGCCATGTTGTTTTCCGATTGGTCTCAAAATGCAATATGCATAACTAGGCACCAAGAGGAACCTACAGTTGAAATTTGAGAAAGATCCCTTTTGTGCTTTCTGAGAAATAGCGATAACAAACTTCAATTGTCAAAATCCAAGATGGCTGCCTGTCGGCCATGTTGTTTTCCGATTGGTCTCAAAATGCAATATGCATAACTAGGCACCAAGGGGAACATATCTATGAAATTTGAGAAAGATCCCTTCAGCACTTTCTGAGAAATAGCGATAACAAACTTCAATTGTCAAAATCCAAGATGGCTGCCTGTCGGCCATGTTGTTTTCCGATTTGTCTCAAAATGCAATATGCATAACTAGGCACCGAGGGAAACCTACATATGAAATTTGAGAAAGATCCCTTCATTACTTTCTGAGAAATAGCGATAACAAACTTCAATTGTCAAAATCCAAGATGGCTGCCTGTCGGCCATGTTGTTTTCCGATTGGTCTCAAAATGCAATATGCATAACTAGGCACCAAGAGGAACCTACATATGAAATTTGAGAACGATCCCTTTTGTGCTTTCTGAGAAATAGCGATAACAAACTTCAATTGTCAAAATCCAAGATGGCTGCCTGTCGGCCATGTTGTTTTCCGATTGGTCTCAAAACGCAGTATGCATAACTAGGCACCAAGGGGAACATATATATGAAATTTGAGAAAGATCCCTTCAGTACTTTCTCAGAAATAGCGATAACAAACTTCAATTGTCAAAATCCAAGATGGCTGCCTGTCGGCCATGTGGTTTTCCGATTGGTCTCAAAATGCAATATGCATAACTAGGCACCAAGGGAAACCTACATATGAAATTTGAGAAAGATCCCTTCAGTACTTTCTCAGAAATAGCGATAACAAACTTCAATTGTCAAAATCCAAGATGGCTGCCTGTCGGCCATGTTGTTTTCCGATTGGTCTCAAAATGCAATATGCATAACTAGGCACCAAGAGGAACCTACATCTGAAATTTGAGAAAGATCCCTTTCGTGCTTTCTGAGAAATAGCGATAACAAACTTCAATTGTCAAAATCCAAGATGGCTGCCTGTCGGCCATGTTGTTTTCCGATTGGTCTCAAAATGCAATATGCATAACTAGGCACCAAGGGGAACATATATATGAAATTTGAGAAAGATCCCTTCAGTACTTTCTGAGAAATAGCGATAACAAGAATTGTTTACGGACGGAGGGACGGACGGACGGACGGAGGGACGGACGGACGGACGGACGGACCACGGACCACGGACGCAGGGCGATTTGAATAGCCCACCATCTGATGATGGTGGGCTAAAAAGTTGGCAAGTATGCATCTGCACATGGTCCTCTATATTTGTGTGAAGTTTCATTGAAATCGGCCCTTCGGTTTAGGAGTAGATGTCCGGACAAACTTAAAGTTATGGTTCTTATCAGAAAACCTGTTTATAGTGACCAGTTGCCATAGCGACCATAATTTTGAGAAAAAGAAAGTAGCATGCACATCTACATTTGGTCCTCTATATTTTTTTGAAGTTTCATTGAAATCGGCCCTTCGGTTTAGGAGTTGTCCAAACAAACTTAAAGTTATGGTCCTTATCAGAAAACCTGTTTATAGTGACCCGTTGCCATAGCAACCATAAGTTTGAGAAAAAAAGAAAGTGGCATGCACATCTACACATGATCATTAATATGTGTGTGAAGTTTCATTGAAATCGGCCCATCGGTTTAGGAGGAGTTGTCCGGACAAAATGCGTCTACAGACAGACGGATGGACGGACAACCTGATTCCAGTATACCCCCCCCCCTAACTTTGTTGCGGGGGTATAATAAACAAAATTATCTCATACATAATTTTACTCCAATAATAGAGATTTACACGACAAGAAACTTTTGACAGGCTGTCATGTAACCTCTAATCACCATCGCACATAGAACCTGTTGCTGCGACACCTCTAATTAAAATCGCTAAAAAGTTAGAATAACTCACATTTTATACGATGTGACTTACATAATTCTATTAAGCTATGATAAATAAACAGTTACAATATTCTGTCCACATCTATATCCAAAATCAGCGATTATTAGCCTCTCAGCTATACTTGTTTTGGCTGTGACCTCTCAGGGTTATTTCCGGTTTATCCAAATTTGGAGTTGAAATAGACGACGAAACATTCAAATATTGAGCTCGACTTACTCTATCTGTTTTATTTGTATCCCGTATTTTATAATAACCGGAAAGCAAAGTTGTTTTAGTGACCCAGTATTTGAACACAGTAGGTTGTAAGTAAATTATTGTGGATTTAATTATATCTAAGAGGTGTCCATCAACAGTTTGTGCATAAATGGATTGATACTTCATCAACACGTAAGCATACACATAGTTGTTAACATGAATTATCGTTTTAGATGGTTTGCAACACTTTTGTCACGCCTCAGAATCAGGGCGCTGGCAGCTACAAGAAAAACACGCTAATGGGATATATGGTTGCGATATCCACCAATGTAATCAGGTGGAATAAGACCTCATATACGTATTAAGAGTAGGTCCACATACGCTGAATAGGATGACTCGCCTTCTCACAGTATCCTCAGCCTTGGTATCTCCAATACCATTTGTAGGGACTTCAGTTATCGCTAAATGGCATTGGCGTGGAAAAGGGAGGTAACTGCAATGTCTAAATTCGCCATGACAGTTGGTCCGAGCACATGTTATTTGTAGTCTTGATGCATAGTGTCACAGTAAGGAAGGAGGCCACCAGGTATCTACGTTTTCGTTGTAAATTGGCAATGAAGTATTTATAACAAACAACTCATGATATACAAACATATTTGATCATAATGACATATTATGCTACCATATGTACTTTATTGACCGTAATTTTAACACAGAAGTAACAGTAAAAGTTTAAAATTTATTTCTTCAGCACCAGAGAAACAGACTATACTGTAGGAGATATTTCCCTTCCGTAACTAACACTCTATAAAAGCTTCACGCTTAATATGAGTCATCCCTCTTGTACTCTTATAACATCAGAGGCCGCTGGTCGGCTCTTTTTCTATCGGATATTTTTTGCGGAATGCAGCGCCTGTCAAAAGTATCTCGCTGTGTAAAACCTCTAACATTGTTGGAGTATCCCTCTTGTTGATCGTGACCCAGTTAATAACACATTATGATTAAATTGCAAATTGTAATTAATCTACAGTCAAACAATCCAAGAACATGTTTGATGACTTTCTTAATCTATAAGCAGTTTTCATAATTTTTTGTTATTTTTAAATTCTTAACTGAGGTCACTACCATTTTTCGACAAAATACTCATTACTGTCCCAGACGTTCAGTATAATGTTCCCAGGTCTCCCCCTGGCTATCGTTGAATGCATCAATTTTTCCAAACGTCAATGTCATCATCTAAAAGTTTTTTCCTCATCGCCAAAATGTTATATTTCTCGGGAGATCACACAGAGCGAACAAACGCATAACATGGCGGTCTCAACATGTGCTTTTATTACCCATCATGCAATTACATATTACATCCATCATACTAATATCTGGCTAACTGATGGACATTCTAGGAACGTCAAATAGCGACAAGATCTACATTAACTGATCTAAACCAATACATATATGCCAATACATTACAGCATTGACTGGGCACTTCCCCCTCTCACTGTTACAATAGCAAGCATGATATATTTATTACAATACAGGGGCTAATCTAGGAATTGGGGAATACTACCCATTATGAAATTTAGGGGAAATAAAGGGGCGACAGTGTCTTGGATTATTCTTTAAATTTTAACATTTGACAGCTATTATTTGCTATAATTCTTACATATTTCATCAAAATTTGGGGATATCCCCTGTTTTGGAGAATTTTCCCGTTTTATGGCACTTTTTCTAGGTGGGGAATTTGTTTTTATTCAAAGGGGAAAACACCATCAATGGGGAAAACTACCCAATTTCGGTAGTAAAAATGGTCTAGATTAACCTCTGCAATAACAGCCTTGTAATGTGAGCGGCAAGTTTCTTTACATATTTAGTTGTCGACATTAGCGGTAGCCCGGGGCCACCTAAAAAATGCAAGGGCTACCAAATATTCCGAAATCAGTTGCCCGTCGGGCTACCTATATATTATAAAAAAGTTTGTAGTTTACCTGCATTTATTCAATAATACAGTGGTATTTGTGAAGCGAAGACAGTTAAGTTTGTGTTTGTGTTCGTCTGTTCGTTTTGTGATAGAGCGCTTCCGGTGATAAAGTCATGGCTGCGTTTGAATCGTATGCAATTAAGTTGTTTTCAAGCGTGTCTGCAGCGTTGTCTTTAATGCGTTTGATTTGCATAGCGATCGTAAATGTCAACGTTAAGTGCAACATTGACATTGAACTACATTTCCGCATTCCATCGTGAAGATGTAGATGTGAATGTTGGCGGTGAGGCCGCGTCAGATGTTGATGTCGGGGATGAGGCTGAGCCGGAGATGATGGAGGAACTAGACCATGACCACTTGGACGATACACATATAGATTCCAGTGATGATGAGCGTGATTTGTCACACAGAGACCTCATCCAACTCCAACAAAAATCTTACAAAATATTGTTGGATGCTATAAGAACATAAAGCATTTGAGATCAGACTAAAATTGAGTTCATATATATCGTGTGTAGTGGCCCGTGTCTATATATATTGTATGTTATGTATGTGTACAGTGTCCTGTCGCAGTCTTGTCAGAGTGTCCAGTCTTAGGTGTGACGTGTGTCCATGTAGGCGTGATGATTGGGAATGGTTGTATATTTGTCCATATTGAGAATGAGTTTTGATTGGTTGCTAATGTAAGTGTGTGGCATGCATGTTACCTGTCCTTTCCCTGTCACTTTGAAGCCTGGGACTGACCTGTACGGACGTTGATACACTGTAGATACAAATACAATCAACTCATCTCTATGCTGGCGCAAGATAAGATTATCCAGTTGTGCTGGGGTAAGTGTTAGTCTTTACAAATATATTCAGAATATAAGCTAAGTAGACTGCTATGTATATCTTAATTCAATTGGTGTAAATTTAAGGTTGATAAGTTTCGTTGTCGTGCTGTAAGTTGTTAATACTTTGTCCGCATGATTTTGTACATGTACCGCGATATACCTAGTGTTAGTCGTCGTATGTATTTCTGTATTTAGAGTTTGTCATAGTCTTATTATTTGTATTATTGTTATAGGTTGTCGAGAGGAAGGAATAAATAAATGTATAATGAAATGTATTCAAGACTTTGTCGTGAGTGAAAAGAATCCCCGGAGTCACATGACAAATGGCGCCAAACGTGGGGCCCCGGGAAAAATACTCAGCCTTGCTCCACAAGCATCGTTGTTACCCCTGGAAACTCGAGGACGAGTTCTTTCCTGGAGGGGGAGTATGTAACCCTGGTAAATACTAGCCGCAATATACCGCTCGAAGAGAGAGGTCTTCTCTTTAGCTCGATCGGTTGAGCGTAAGACTAGTAAGCCAGAGGTCCTGGGTTCGATCAATAGCGGAGGCAGTGATTTAAATTTAAATGATCATGCGCTCTGTCACATTGGCGCCCATTTGTCACGCATCATGAACAAATGAAAAGTATGCAGTAAAAGCAAGGGTTTTTTACTCAAAAGCAAACCTTGTTTAAAGTGTAGAAAAGGCTCAGAAGCCAGGATTTTGCGTCTAGGATTAAAAATTTTCCGGGGGAGGACCCCCCTTCCTATGAGGAAAGGGGGGGGGGGGTTAGCTGCGATAACGTAGCTCTGGACGATGGACGGACAATTTCTGAAAGATGGTCGTCGTCAGAGCTACGATTCCCTCCCATTGCTCGTAATGTAGCAAAACGGTTAAACCTCGAAAATGCTACAAATAGCGGATATTGTTTAATTTTGGAGTAATAGTTTGTATAATTAAACATTTCTAATATAATTTTGCAATGTATTAGCCTACCGTCTTATCTAGAAATCTTTAATTCGCATATTCTGATATCATACTGCTCGGAGTTGTCTCCGTGATCCGCCATGATACTTCTCGAAGAACTCTCGTGAGGATTCTAACCCAAATATGGAACCCATGATCCATATATGGATGAAGCTACTACGATAAATAAATACATAATCAGAGATATTTAACCACTGTTTTGTAACTCTTGTGAAGAAAGCGAACCTTACTTTGCATAATTAAATATTTTCAGAATGAATTGACCTTCCCCACCGAGGTATATAACTCCGAATCAGTTTTTCTGTTGACATCTCGCGGGAAATCTCATTAGCATCAATTTATTTTGATTTCCTTATAAGGAAATTGACCTTTACACTTGTGTCAAAGATGGCGGTATGTTTGAACTGATATCTCCGTGTGTCTTGCTCGTTTTTGATTTTACTATTTATTGTTGAACAATTGACGTAATATGCAGGTTTGTGGCTTGAATATTGATAATAGATACCAGAATCATCACTTTACATGTGTTTTTTATCCGAGAAAAAATTTTACCACAGCTAAATACTGCCCGATGTGAATCACATCGGGGCTTGCTACACTATCGGCAATGGGAGGGACTTCATACCCTGCCGGAGAGCAGTGTAGGCAGGTTATGAATATTCGTTCTAGGGGGGGGGGGGGGGGGGGTAAACACCCCCTTTTCCTCGCTTCGCGCCTTGAAGGCTCGATTAGTCAGGGCTTCCAGATTCATGCCAGGGCTACCAAGTTTTAAATTTAATTTAATTACAGTTAGGTGTCAACCCCTGATATGCATGGCCCAAATTTTATTAACTTCAGATTAACCTTAAATTTAGCAACATCATTTATGAGAATTGATGCGCCAATTAATCAGTTGCGATTATTTATTAATGTGAAAACTGTCGGTTTGCTTCGGTATAATAATGCATTTAAGCCTACCTGTTTCCCTCTGTAAAACAAGCGTTGACGATCAGTAGGTGCATCGAACTTTTCAACAAGTCGCTCTCGCAAATCTTCGATTTTCGTCAACTTCGACAAGTTGTCAATTTGCATAGAAATCTTCCCATCGAAGCTTCTGACTTGAATCCACATTGTTCAGATTCGGAGATCAAACAAATGTAAGATGTCCGTCGGACTGCAACACATCAGTCAAAACAAGGGTACAGGGGGTGGCCATGTGTTTGTGTGTCGAGAAAATAGTGCGCGGTATTTCGGAAATAGTTCCCGCAGTATTTCGGAACAATTCAAGTAATGAAAAGGTACTGTAAATTCCCGGTGAGTTCCGAAATGCAGGAAGTTGCCAACGACGCGACCTTGTAGACGGAGTTATAATAGTGGCCGTTTTCTGATCGATGTTGTTATAATGTTATGGTGCTTACTGTGGTTTTAGCCCAGAAAATGTGCCACTATCATAACTTTCGTCGTGTGTTTTGCACCACTACATCCAGTTTGCAGATTCTCCATCGCACAAGCGCTTGTAACACATGGCTAAAAAAATGAGAATTGAAAAAATAAATCGAGTCTGTAGTGAGGGAAATCAAAATCACGAATTTCTTTTAAAAAAAAAACATTTTTAATGAAAAGGGATGAAACAGGAACAATACTATTATAAAATATGCCAGTCATGATTTTGACCCCCGGGCCAGCTCTTGACCATTTCCGGTAGAGCATCTGCTGCTGGTGTGTAACAGTTAGCGAAACTGGGTCACAGGTCTGACGATAAACAGAGACGTATTGCATGCTTACCGGGAGTTGTCAGCTCCTAATCGAGTATTCGCTAGTTAGCGGAGATGAAACCAACTTGAATCATGACGGTATTCAGGAGCCACAGCCGTTAAATTAGCCATATCGAAGATGGATGTTCTACACATAGGCCAGGCATGTTGCCGGGTCGGCCATTTTACCGGAAGGAGGAACGAGGTGTGAAAGGTAGATTCTGATTGGTCCATAGTCCGCTAATCGTATCCGCAGACACATTGGCGGGACTTATAAAAGCTCGTGCATTGCACGTTCAAACGAGTCTGGAGGCTTGAAAACAGCCTAACAGGTGAGTGCTTAGGAGAGGCCCTGCCTCTCCATTCACCACTATAATATGGGGTAGAATATTTACCCACCCCGGCTTGTCCGGGAAGGGCTAGCCTTACTAGCCCAAGTAACAATGTTGGCTCCGATTTATTAGGCTAACAATCTGCTCATAATGTAAAATAGGAATTATATTCATTTATAGGAATGACATCGTAAATCAGAGAAGAGATTAATTTCAGGAAAAATATAATATAAGGGCAAGCATCCAAACGGAACTGCCCAGATCGGACCGGAAGTTAGATATAAGTTGGGAAAGTTTAAAGATATGAAAAGTTAGGGTGGTTTGTCACTCCGCCAACTTAGCGGGTTGGGAAGGGAGGAAATTAAAACCAGACTCAAGATGTAGACATTGTATAAAGTTAGGAAAAATGTACCAGACGTTAGCCCTGTATATTTTGTATAAATTGTAAATATATTCGATGTATATACTACAGTAATTATCTGAGGATATGTCGAACGCGCCTTTAACATTAGAGTATAAAGGGCGATAACTGTGTATAGTAGAAACCGCATAACTGCCTTCTTAGTGATTTTAAAAGCCAATATGGTATAACAGATATAGCACTTACCTCTTTTTGTATATATATAATCTCGTTACATGTTAAGTTTTAGAGAAGTTTATTAAATGTTGAAACTTACTTGGGACTTTTAGTATTATTTCCCGTGGCATCCCGCCGGAATGGATATTGAACCACGGTAGCGTGGGAGGGGTGAGAAATGGACACAGACAATTGAACGATCAAACAGTAAACACAACGCGAAGTACACTTTAGTCCACTATCATCGGGACCGTGTCCATTTGCTGCTACCCCACGCTACTACAGGTGTAGTCCGAATTTTCTGACGACCTTACTATGTAGCTTTTGGTGATATTAACATCAGAACCCTTCGGATTACTGCTGAAGTTGGGATTGGACAGTCTCCGAATCTGCGACTGTTTCTACTTCAAAATGGAAGACTACTGCGTTGTTTACTTTCTGCCTGACAAAGATCTGAAACTTATAAATTGTAAAAGACAAAAAGTTGTATTCCTGGACGACGAAGGTAATATTGAGCCGACAAGAAAAAATAGATCTACCGACAAGAGGATGGAATTCAAATAGATCTACCGACAAGAGGCTGGAATTACCGACAAGATGACGATAAGGGACAAAGTATGTATATATTATTATTTATCCAATGTAATATATAGATAGATAAATTTCCCTTGCCCAAGGGGAAATAGTAGTAGATACTTAATAGAGTTATATGTATATTCCCTTGCCTAAGGGGAAATAGTACTAAGTACTAAATATAGTTTTTACACAAAATATCGAGTCCGTATCTGTGTATTCCCCTTGCCAACGGGGAAATATTCGTGTTGGTACAAAAATACCAGGTATTAGAGACTGTATATATTCCCTTGCCCAAGGGGATAGTAAAATTGTATTTCAATATCCCGTGCCAACGGGGGATCGTTTTAGTCCTGATTCAAACAGTCGTACGAGTACTAATGCAAGAATCAGAGAATGTCTCTAGTGTGGTTAAATTTATAACTACATCGAAAAATGTCTGAAATTTCGACTTAATCAATCACAGACAGTGAAATGACGCCAAGTGTGATTGGCTAGTCAGAAACTGAAATCCGAGAGATTGGTCCTTTAGGTTAAACGCGATGCCGCTTTTGAAGAATGTAACAAGCAGATTTTATGTATATGTAAAAGTTGAGGAAATTTATAAACTTTATTGAATAGATTATATGGTGACTTTCTACTTACAAGTTACGACTGTATTGTTCGATGTACCGGCTGTTTATACTATTCGGAATTCCTTAGTCATTTGACAGCGGAAGTGTTCCGAGTACAGGTAATTTGGCGCGAATATTGCACGTGCGGATTGTCGCGGTTGTCTTTATAAGCCGGTACACCTGTGTAGTTCGCGAGTCAGATGGAAAGTCTTTATAGGACTGCCTGGCTCAGCTCTCCCCGACTAACATGGTCAGAATTAAAGTCTTGACAAGACTGGTTTGGCTCTCTTTCCCTGATAAGAATAGCTGTAGGTAGATTATGTAGGGTATTGCCAGATATAATTATGTTAGAGTATATTCAAAAACAGTATCAGTCTGAATCGTACGATACCTAACAATATAATGAAAATCCTCTGACAATTCCATGAAGAACAAATCTACAATCATGATTTTTTTTACAAATACTGATACAATTCTTAACATAATGGCCTAAATGAAACCAGAGACATACATACACAGAGACTGTGTATGTATGTCTCTGATGAAACCAAGCGAACCACCCAACCCGAAACTCCTGTAATGCAGGATAGCAGGAGGTGCACCAGCCCTCAATGCTTAAGATCTCAATTGCTGGATTTTTACTAGGCCCGACGAATAAACCCTATATAATGTGAATACAGAACACACACCATATATTACCAAAAATGATACTAAATTATAATAAACCAGCAACAACAACAAAACTTAATAATCTTTTATTTTCTTTCTTGTCGGTAATTCCATCCTCTTGTCGGTAGATATATTTTTCTTGTCGGCTCAATATTACCTGTCGCCAACATTACATTAGACCACAAAAGAATCAAAAGAGATAATAAATAACTAATAAATGAACAAATCAAAGATAGTATTAATAAATGCAATGTGTTTATTTTCTTTCTTGTCGGTAATTCGATCCTCTTGTCGGTAGATCTATTTTTCTTGTCGGCTCAATATTAACTGTCACAACTATTACATCAGACCACAAAATATTTGGAATAGAAAAAATGAACAAATCATACATTGTATTGATAAATAAAAGCTTTTTTATCTCTCCTTTTCTTTCTTGTCGGTTTTTCTAACTTCTTGTCGGCTCTTGTCGGTAAATCTAGTTTCTTGTCGGTAACTGTGAGACCGTCGATGGACTATCCCACAGAAGAGATCAATGATGACGGAACTGTTACGATCAGAGCAAAACCGTACTCGTGAAGGCACAAATGTTTTCACGGGAAGTAAGTGACTGCATGAGAATTAATCGAACTCGTAATTTGAACTAAATAACGTCAAATGGAAACGATCAATGAAGTGAATCAGTCTAGGCCTACTGAATTTACATTTTTATTAATTTTCAACTTCAACCAGAGACATATATACACTTGTGTATATATGTCTCTGCTTCAACACAACATGTTTTATTGCGTATTCTACCATGCTTGCTATGCAACGCCGGTTTTGATTGGTTTAAAACCATGTATTATTTTCCAATAACCCACGCTCGTGCCAATAATACACGGTCGTGAGTCATGGCTGTTACAATTTTATATTTCTAATATTCACCCTTTTCATCAACGGTCACTACAGTCGAGTGGTTAGTGGGTTGGTCATTTAATATATTTTTATCACGACGCGAGTTCGAATCCTACGGAGGCCACCCTTTTTTATTTGTTTTTTTTTCTCTATCCTTTTTTTTCAAAATCAATTGCAAAATATCCTCGTCCTCGTTGTATATCCCGCAATAATACACGAATCATCGTTAATTATTTCTTAAATAATTTCAAACAATTTGAACAGAATTTTATAATTATAATTGAAATTTATATACGGTATGTATTCTCTATATGACAGTATACAATGTTCCCAACGGATATTTCTGTTATACAACTGTACAAATAATTTCAAACAATTTGAACAGAATTTTACATAAGGTGCTAATTGAATATTATCTATGTATTTTCTATATGAAAGTATACTGTTTACAGGAACTTTGACCTGTCGCAAGTCCGGATGATGAACTCGACGTTTGTTGTCCCCTACCACCGGAGCAGTCGCTGAACGCCTCATTTGACCTGACGGTACAGGATGACGATGATCGCGTCTGCATATCGGAGAGGTATGTATACATATATATATATATGGGTCAAAGAAGAAATATAAACAGTATATTCCAGATAACACTGGATCCTCACATAAATGTATGGAGGATACGAATTACTTGTAATGATTACATGGGGCAAAGAAGTAATTCAAACAGTGAACAATGAGGCTTGTTAAATTTTCGAGGCAATCCGCCCCTTTATCAAAACACAAAAATACAAATACAATCACATATTATATATAAGAAGTACTGGAAATATATTGTCTCACATATGGCTCTGACTTTTTTTTCTTTACATTTCCTTACCGTTTGTTTGTCTGGCAATTTGGGAGTATAGAATTATTTTGTGTATGTTCTGTTACTGTGGTTTTGTTTCTAGGGAAAAGCTTATCCAGCAGTAAGCTCATGCTTAATAGCCAAAATGATGAGCCCGAATGAAAGAGATGTTCTGGTAGCCCTGGGCTGAACTTCACTGATACCCAGGACTGGTCTTCATTAGTCCCCTATCAGTGAAATCGGGGGGACTTTGAGTCTATGAGTTTTCTCTCGTGTTGTACGTATGTACATCAGTGCTCTTGTGGCTTCATTCCTGGAGGGACTTTGATCAAACTTCACACAATGATAAAGGACCCTACTATCTCGGACAGGTTTGAGTTTCAGGGTTTTTGGGTCAAGGTCACAGCTACTATTTATAGTCGGGGCTGGTAAGGAACATGTATTACTTTAACATTTCCTAGTATTTCATGTTACCTGTAAAATATGATGTTATTACTTTTATGTACATTTTTCACTAAATAGTCTGATATGCATTTGAAATATTACTTAGTATCAAGTATTTTTTCATAAACATGTACATGTTATTGAGAGAAACCACTAAAAAGAAAACTTTCTCTTGTTAAATTAATTGTACCTAATGTCAAAAAGCTTTAACATTTTTCACACTTTCAGCCCACCATCTTTAGATGGGGGTCTGTTCAAATTGCCCTTTGTAGGTGATTTTTCCATCCGTCGTCCATAAAAAAATCTTTCGTTGTTGCTCAGTTTTTAGAAACTAAAAGATTTTTTGGAAAAAAACCAGATTTTTGAAAAATTTTGGACTTAGAAAATTTTTGCGTTAAGTTTTTGGTGCAAGTGTTGAAAGGTATTAATACATCACTTTATAATTGTACTAGGGTGCTGATAATTGGCAATAGAGTCCCTCTGGGATTAGACTATCCCCTGCCAGAGTTAAACTAAAAGATTTTTTTGGGAAAAAACCAGAATTTTCAAATTTTTGGACTTAGAATATTTCTGCGTTAAGTTTTTGGTGCAAGTGTTGAAAGGTATTAATACATCACTTTATAATTGTACTAGGGTGCTGATAATTGGCAATAGAGTCCCTCTGGGGGTTAGACTATCCCCTGCCAGAGTTAAACTAAAAGATTTCTTTTGGAAAAAACCAGAATTTTCAAATTTGTTGACTTAGAATATTTCTGCGTTAAGTTTTTGGTGCAAGTGTTGAAAGGTATTAATACATCACTTTATAATTGTACTAGGGTGCTGATAATTGGCAATAGAGTCCCTCTGGGGGTTAGACTATCCCCTGCCAGAGTTAAACTAAAAGATTTCTTTTGGAAAAAACCAGAATTTTCAAATTTTTGGACTTAGAATATTTCTGCGTTAAGTTTTTGGTGCAAGTGTTGAAAGGTATTAATACATCACTTTATAATTGTACTAGGGTGCTGATAATTGGCAATAGAGTCCCTCTGGGGTTAGACTATCCCCTGCCAGAGTTAAACTAAAAGATTTTTGTGGGAAAGAATTTTCAAATTTTTTGACTTAGCTGCGTTAAGTTTTTGGTGCAAGTTTTAAGAGGTTTGAATACATCACTATATAATTGTACAAGGGTGCTGATATTTGGCAATAGAGTCCCTATGGAGTAAGACAATCCCCTCCTGGAGTAAAACTTTTAAAAAAAAATTGGATTTTTTGTTTTTAAATCTGTGTTTTTTTGTTTTTGTTTTTAAATCTTTGTGTTAAGTTTATATTGTGAGTGTTGAAAGGCATAGTAATACATGGTATTAGGTTCCCTGTGGGGGTTAAAC
Organism: Pecten maximus; assembly: GCF_902652985.1. Classification (NCBI taxonomy): domain Eukaryota; kingdom Metazoa; phylum Mollusca; class Bivalvia; order Pectinida; family Pectinidae; genus Pecten; species Pecten maximus. Next base: position 26,603,279 of record NC_047030.1, on the reverse strand, counting down.
TATCCCTTTCCTGAGTTAAACTGAAATGTTTTTTTGAGGAAAAAACACATTTTTTAAAAATTTTCGTGCAGATGTTGAAAGCTTTTTAACACATCACTTTATGATTGTACTAGGGTGCTGATATTTGGTAAAAGAGTCCTTCTATGGAGTTACACTATTCTTTCTTGGGGTGAAACTGAATATAAAACAATATGAAAACGTCACAATAGACAATTTATACCAGTCACATTTTTCAAGGGAGACAACTCTCATTAGGATATGTTGTCAAAAAATTGAAGAAATATGTCCAAAAGCAATTACATTTGTGTTTAATATCTTCATTTAATCTACAACAGCATAATTTGTCTCCCAAATGTTTGTCAATAAATAATTTATATATATATAAATTGGTATGGTTTTGAAAATTGCATGAATTCACAAAACATAATCTGATCAAGTAAGCAATATAAATATTATTAATGCAATTTGCGAAACCATTCCAATTAATATATTTTAATTATTTATTGACAAACATTTGCGAGACGAGCTATGCTGTTCTCCAACAGCTCTTGTTAGAGTACCAGTAGGATTTTTCCGAAATTTCCAATGGAAGCCATTTGTATTTTTTTTCGTTGCTCTTTCCAGAAACATAATGCATTCACCATTCTCAGATTTCATGTTTCATGTCCAGGTTTTCCTCAGTCCCTTGTTGTGTACCAGTAATTCAACTTTCAGATTGATTGGAACTGAAAATGGCCTTTGGTCCTCTCCTCTCAAGAAGTCCTCTTTGGAGAATTGCTCCCATTCATTCCACTATAGCAATAAATTTAAATTTAGTAGAAGTTTGTTATCTCTGTTTCAGTATGGGTCTTTGACATTATGAAAATTTTTAGTCTTTAATTACAGGGTATACATGTTGAGACTTCGTACCGAAGAAGAGTGAAGTCATATTTTGTGATAAACACTACCCGAACAGTTTATTATTTTAAGAAGACAGAACTGGTAAACATACAGTGGTGGGCGCCAAGATCTCTCTGCAGGGATACCTTGTTTATTACTCAACCTGTCATAATTGTGAATGGAGATGTGAAATGTTCATTGACACAATCTTTATACCTACTTTTTATTCTAACATACATAGAATGTGTGATATTTTTTACCAATCTGTGTGTGATGTTTGTTGATGTAACTTTAAATGTTGTAATCCTACTGTGTGACCTGTGTGGTACACAGACTGAACATGTGTGGTCTTTATAGCAAATCTACTGTATGATCTTTTGATACCAGCAAAACTTAATAAAAGAAAAATACACAGAAAACCCCTATTGTAGTTCTTCTTTCTCTCTCTCTTTAAACATCAAGCTCAGATAGCATTGTGAACCTCTGTACAGTGTTCATCTCTTAGCCCTCTCTCCATTCATATATCACTAATTCCATGAACAGGGTTTCTTAGGATTACAGTCATTAACTAAAATCTTTGTATGCTTTATATTTTGGAGATCAAGGGACAAAGTCACATTTATGCACGTGATTGATATTTTGTAGGTCAAAGGTCAAGGTCACAATGTTTTTCAGTGAAACTTTACAGAAATACATATGTAATTGTCAATGTGTACACAGCATCTCCTGAACTTGATAATTCGGCTCATTCCCGGAACACCAACTCTGGTGAAGACAAAGGAAGGTGTTTTTGTAGGAAGTTCTTTGAAGTTCAGTTATAGTCTGTTTCAATATGAAATACCAACTCAGGTAAAAAAAAATAGGGTCAGCTCAGGTATATGAATCATAAATAGTTTTCTAAATTCCAATCACTATCATATACATGTAGATTATTTTACTAGTAAGGATGAAACGACAATATCGTATCAATAGATATGTATAAAATCAGTAAAACATAAATATGACATACATGTATGTATATGGTAAATTTTATCGTATAGATAGTTTTGACATGTTCACATCATCAATTGTCCTTAATATTTTTAAATATGTGAAATGTATATTTAGTTCACCATGTATGTTATACGGGACAAGACGGATTATAAGTTTTATACTTGTGTCTAAACCCATTTTTGTTTTGAAAATAAAATAGGTCTAAACAAAAGATAAAAAATCAAATTTTCAAAGCACTATGCCTAACTATTGTATTTCACAATTGATAATGACAATATTAGATTAAAACATATAGATTAAAGATAAATAAAATTAGAAATTGTTTTCTAAATTCAACGCACTAATTATATATATTACTATTAATAATGACCTGTGCATTCTCCATTCCGTGTATGATAAACAAAAATTATTACTACTAACTAAGCCTGAAACAGATACACACATATGTTACAATTATTCTACAAGAACTGATCTATTCAGTAATTATATGATAATCTAAACAAATCTGGAAAAATCAATTGAAGTATAGGTATTCGAAGTAAACCTGTACTAATCAAACCTGATTAAAGCTACAACTTTACAAGAATTTTACAATTCTACAATAACTTAAATGTCTATGCAAATCTGAAAAACGTACAAAATTGATCAATATGAAAAAAATCAAAGTCTAACTGATATACAATTGCTTTACAGTGAAATAGTATGAATTTAAGATTCCGTAATTATGCCAATTTAAATGCTAAATCAAATGATGATAATCAGATATACGTGTATATTTATTATATAAATAAAAAATGATACTGGGCTGAATTTGCTGAAATAGTTTAAAAGAATGTAAATTAAAATGGTATTAAAGTAGTGTTTGAATATTTACACTAAATCTGAAAACAACCACAAATTAAATCAATGTGACACAAAATTTAACAAAATAATGAAGTTTGATAAACTTTTTTCAGAAAATATGATTTAAAAGTATTCAACGTACAACTGTTTTACAATTCAAGATTCAGTAAGTACAAGATGTATTTACATGTACATGTCTGCCAATGTGTTGATAATTCAAATATCAAAGCAAAATATGATGATTTTCCAAAGTATGCTTAGTTTTATAACTCTTTGTGAAACAGTTTGGCAATCATTAACAGAAAATGATTTTCTGATCACCTAACAGGTGAGTTGATTTACCTGTGCTGATTTACCTGTGTTCTTACACTGAGGATATTTCTGTAACAGACTTTAACTACCTATCAACATGCCTTAACCCCTATGTAAACACCCCACCCTCACCAGAGTTGGTGTTCGGGGAAGACCCCGATAATTCTTACCCGACAATAATTCCAAAGAAGTGTATGTATTGCCGTGTGGCCAACAGTAGAAAGAATTTGAAAGCAATATGCATTGGAATTGGGTGTCCAATTTCTAGGTCTGACTTAGTTAAACATAAGCTGGTTACTGATTGGTTGTTAAATATTTTTAGAATGTCTCATGAAATCTAAGCATTCCTTCAGGAGTTAAAGGCATTTAAGAACATACCTGGTGGGTGAAAAATCTTACGTCATTGGCAGCAAAGTTGATTTTCAAATTTGTCATAAAAATCTGTAGTAAGCACATTTGGTGAGGGTTACTACAGTAGTTAGAAGTTTTTATTGTGCTGAAATCAAGTTTCTATTTATAATAACAGTGACCTTCATCTTTGACATTCATATCTGAAATAGTATCCATATCAAACACAATTCCAGTACAATTAATGAAGTTGAGGTCCAAGTGACAGTACATGTGAGATGCGTACTTCACAACTCTGTATACACCTGTCTTGGATGTCCATATAAAACGTAACGGGTTTTGATATAGGCGTGTGTTTTCAAGTTTCGTCTCGACCTTCATTTTAGCATTCAAAATCATGTGAAATTTCTTATAATGCATCAATGCCTAACTTGCTAAATTCATGACGGGTTGTAATAAAAGTTTGCTCGCGCATTATGCATTATAAGATTCTAGGAATTTGTCAAGGAATTACTTAACTTGTACTTGTATTGCCTGTTCAGTAGTGACCAAATTTATTGACTGACCGTCGTAGCAGCCATCCAATTCCTAGAGTGGGTCTCGAGTTCAGTTTTGTAGAAAAAAGAAAACAATCTTAACCCATTTTGAGTGACAACACAACATAAGCCATAAGCCATGCCCACCAAGCATAGAAGCAGGAATTCATTACGATTTCTTTTTAGTGACGTGATTACAACTAGCAGGATACTGATACGGAAAACATAAAAGTATACACATTTACCAGAGAGCGTGTATTATTTCTATGATACCCAATTTCTTTCAATAACATAAATAAATGCTTATGCTGAAGCAAGTAGATTGATATGATTATATAGATATACTGTGTATATACTAAGCTTTGTACATGTATCCATTCCCTCTGCTTCACACAACACGTGTACAGGCATACACATGGTATTTTCCCGTGCTGTCAACACATCGATAATACTCGACGCTTCACTGAGGCTGTCTGACTGGCGACTCTAGAATAATGAGTTCATTCAGTCAAATTGTCGGAGTAAAAATTAATCACTTGGTTACAGTAAAACGTTAAAGGTATGTCCATTTTCATTTCAAAGTTGGTTTACAATTGCTTTAATATGGATATTTCAAAATATTTGTTCTTACATGTTTATATTGGATGAAAAGCGACTTTTTGTGGTGAAAATGACATATTTGTGGATTTTAATAATCTAGAATAATTAAAAAAAAGCCTTGCTGTAGGTGCAATTCATCAAAGAATGGTGTATAGCTAATACTTGAATTTCTTACTTGTTTTCTATCAAGTTCCCTGTCATTTTACATTCAAGACATTGTCAACAGGACTGTAACGTGCCTACGTTAATTATGAAAGAACATGATATCATATGTTTTCTTTTGCTTTATTTTTGTTCAGAATTTTATGTTTGGTTGAAAGGGAAAAATTGCAAAAGTACTCATCGAACTTTTATATTTTTTGAAAAAGAATGTTTTTAATCATCAGAAGACATCCTCCAGTTCGACATTGGCTACCAGTGGTGGCGACAGATGGCCTGCCAGTGATGGAGGAGGGGTTGTCTGGTTGTGGTAATGATGGGTGGCCTACCATTGGTCACGGCGGGTGGCCTGCTATTGGTGACGACAGTTGGCCTGCCAGTGGTGGTGACGAGTGGTCTGTTAGTGGTGGTGATAGGTGGCCTACCATTGGTACATATAGTGGAGTCCAAAAGATGTTCTTATGGAAAACCATGATTTCTCGATCGTGTTACAAAATGGCTGTCGTGGCTACCATGTCAAACTTTTCATGAGGACGAAAAATAACACTGTTGGGAATCAGCTTGAAAAGTTAAGATAAGGTTTTCCGAGAAATGTTGTTTTCAATTTAACCAATAAATGACAAAACTTGTGATATAGAAGATGAAATATTTTATTTCCAGTGATATGATTTGTGTACATGGTTGTAATAAGCATGTGGCTAGTAACAGCACAAACACTTACACACACATCTAGTATTGCAGACGAACTTTCAGCTACATTATCTTGACGGCAAGATATTTCATTACTCACAAGTCTTGCATCAGTTTTAAATAAAATGAGTTGCCTACAGATAGATTATTTAGGATGAACTACTCTGCTGATCAAACTTCCTTCCCCCGACAAGTACATGTGGTACAGTGAATATAGTTCCAAGAAGTGATATGTTTTAACAAGATAAATGAAGGGAAATAAAGTAGAATAGCTATGGTAATCATTTTGGTAAGCAACACTCTCATAGTTGCCAATGTTCTCAATGAGCTAAAACATTTGTCCTTGACCTTAAAAAACTTAAATGCCCTTGATCTTCAACCTTGACCTTTATTCAGTTCCGATGCCCCATAGTATCACAAGTCTGTTATTTTGCACAATAGGAACATTTTTACAAAATGTCTTGTATCCCTCGGGCTTTCTTGATATATACGTCTCGGATAAAATCATGACCTATATTTTGCTAACTCTTGAAAATTATAATTGTTAGTGGTATTGCTATGTTTCATTTGCCATGAAAATTGTTATGGAGAATTATTTCATCATGGTTTTTTACTATTATTTCCTTTCGTTTATCCTTTTACAGCATACGGTATATAGTAAATAACTAATGGTCCAGATGAGCAAAGGATGGATTGACAACATGCTTATACCCTAAAATGCATACATGTATAATTATTAGTGTTATAACTCATTAATATACACAAAACTGTAGTCAATGGGTTTACAATTAAATACAAATACTTTAAAAAATGCACACTATTTCAATACTATGTAAAAACACGGGTCCAAAACATGCTAAAAATTCATTGTTAACATATATATTTTGATTCATAAATGCTGCTAATTCATTAAAAATTTTCTTTTGTTGATAATAAATAAATACCTATATGTAGTATTATGTAAACACCTAGATATTTCAGTGATTATGGCATTTGAGCACTCTGTATTATAAAAACTTTTCCCATTTTGAGAATGGCCTCTGTGAAAAGTTAGCTTACTGCTTCCACAGAAGATTCAAAGCAAATTAAATTGAAAAGCATTCAACATTAACAAGTTTTAATTGTAACGGGCCCGTTACAGAAGTCCCCAAACTGCCCCCTCAGTTGATAATGAAGCTCAAAGAAACCACAATATTGTTAGACATAAACACCATATTTCATTGAAATTTAACATCTAAATTTCCACCAATTAAAAGGCAGCAAAATAGTTGCCATGTAATTGTTTTAAAGCAGAAATGGAAATCAACAGTTGTACTTGTAGTATCATAAATCACCTACATATCAAATTTCATCAAAATCTAGCAATTAATACATTTTTGATCAATCACAGGCTTCCATTTCATTACCATGGAACCTAGGATTTCAAAACTGTTGTCGTTTTAGGCATCCTTCAGAACCCCTATACACCAAATATCAGTAAAATCGGGCAATAATGATGTTTCCAACTATTGGAAGAAAGAAAACGGCAACAATTTTTTTCAAATCCAGAAATAGAAGTCACAGTCATGTGTCATGACTCACTGTATATCAAAATCAAATAAAACCTACAACATTAAAGTCTGCTTGTCAAAACTTTTAGCTAAATAATGATGTTATGATCCATTTGCCTGTTATGACTCCTTGTTTTGATTCCAACCAACTTTGCTTCATCATGTCAAACAAAATGTTTACGAGTGAAGATGCAAACATCGACCTTGCCCTTTGGGTCTGATGTCCTTGATTTTTCACCTGGGTATGTATTTCTTCATGTAAATATGGTCAATAAGTGCTTGCTAGGTATTAACTTCGGAATACCCATGTCATCACACCATATATTCAACATTAGCACAGAAACAGATTGCCATAATCTTTTTTAATAAACTATTTTAATAACATTCAGCACTTCCTCTTTCTACTCTACTCGCATATGCATACATGTGTACGTATAGATTATCATGAATAATGCCGACAACTGTCATTTAAAGTCTGCTGGGAAAAAACATTAAAATAACACATGAACTACTATGTACATCATCACAGAACTGATAAGCACAGTGTTTATTGCAACAGTGGAAGATTTTAACAGCATAACCTTTTTCACACAGATTCACCACCAGAATGCATTGAAGTGGACATGATACCGATATAAATCTATCATTCACCCTCACAACAACCTTTTATACACCAAACAAGAACATAATTTACAGGACTAAAGACCACTCTGATTCACCTCTTCTATCTGACATTGCTATCAGAATTTTTAGCTCCAGGAAGGAAGGGCCAACCATAATAATTGGATGTCAAAACGGCTTGATGTCCATGAAATAATATTGGAGGATTGTCTTTGTAGTTTTCAGAACAGATGTCAAGCCCATACGGTACACCTTCCTGGAGAAATGTTCTATATATGTCATGTTGACACAGGAATCACTTAAATTCATGCTGGGACAATGATGCAGCAAGCTCTCTACCTGGAAGCTTCTTGTTAAATCCATCTTTTCCATTCAACCAGTAGGTTGTCATCTTTCCTTTCCCCTGAAAGTAAAATGCATGTATGTAACAGAGGTCAATGCCTTTGCTAGGGACCAAACCTTGACCTGCTGGCCTGCTAGTCTGACGCTTAATAGATTGAACTTAGAGAGAAGATCTGCGTAGATGAGTTGGTAGGAAGCAGCTAATGACACAATGACACATACTGTGTTTTATCAATTTTTTCTGTAACTTATATTGGAATACCTTACAACAACATCAAAAATATATGCCTGTCCAATGCCAAAATGATTTTTGTAGATAAATCAAAGGAATTAAAAATCAAAACATATCTTTATTTTGACAACAATTTGTGCTAGGTGGACACCACTTCTGGCTAATTGCATACCTTTGCCTCAATCTGTCCTCTGCATTCTAAGTGGTAACCAGTCAGAACTTGAAGAATGGTTGCTGTTGACTCGCTCATGTGTATTCTCAAGGCTGAAATTAACCATATCATTTCTCCTGTTATATCATATCATAGCATACATCTTAAAACAAATGTTACATTGTATTTAAATATCAGTGCTAGCACTGCAAAAGGCCTACAAACAATCTTTCTAATTGTTGTAATGTATTATATATACGATTAAAATGTATATGCCAATAATTGGTTGAAATTTTGTCTGGTGGAGGATTAACAAAACTGAAGTTGACAACTTACCAACAGAGTTGGACTCCATTCTGGAAGCTGTGTTCACAGTATCTCCAAACAGACAATACCGAGGCATCTTCAGTCCAACAACACCAGCCACAGCAGGACCTTAATCAAAATAAAGTTTCACATTAAATCTATACTCATGGGCCTGCATCGTAACCTGAAATCTTAACTCTTTCCGTACTCACGACGACTACAGACGTCACAAAAATGTGCTCTTGTATCCTTCATGACGACTACACACGTCACAATTAACATGCCTTCCATCCTTTGTGACGACTCAAATCGTCGTAAAACATCGCGAAAGATGTTGATATTACTTGCTGGTTTAGCATAGTCATACGAAGGAATTGACACGGAAATGATGTTTTTAAGAAATAAAAAGCAATGTAAATATTGTATTGATGGTATGTTTTACGTACCAGAAGCATAATTCATTCGTTAAGATTGTCTATTTCAAAGAATTCCGCCGGTTCATGCCGAGCTGTTTACATAGCTACAAAATGGCGGCCTCAAATTTACTTTCGTTTTCTGCGAGATTGTTGAGGTGTTAAACACAATAAAACAATTAAAAACGATAATATATATATAATTGAGTAACGTTTATCATCAAAATAAGTAAGAAATACGTAAAATATTTTTACACACCGAAAAAACGATGTTTTGGCTGCGTGATTTCTTGCACATGTGTGACACATGTGCCGATTAACATGTCATTTCCCGCGATTCTGCCTGGTGATTTCGCCGTATTTTAAAGGAAAAATTGGGTAAAAGAGTTTCCGTACTCAGTACTTGTTCCATATGATAAACTTCATTTAATATTAAGCATTATACAACAGTAAAAGATCAGTAAAAGATCGTTTTATCGACGTCTGATGTGATAGCCATATGCTCCAATACACAAAGGACCTACCCAGCATTCACTTCCGGTAGCGACCGCGAAATTTGAATGAGTACGTAAAGAGTTAAACACATATCGATAGTTGATGTTTTGGCTTTTAAATTCAGATTTCGATATATTTAATCAAAACCATGAATGTAGGGTAAAGGTCATCTGATGGTAGGCTAACAAGGGGCAATAACTTTTGCAAAAATAATGCTGCTCAGGGAAAGATAACTTGATATCATGGTTATAAATCCTACAAAGTTTCAAAGAAATTGGTTGAAAAAGATTGGAGATTTCTAGACAAAAATCAAATACATTAATAAACGAAGGGTAATAACTTTTCCAAGATGGTCATCTCAAAATGTCTCTGGGAAACATCGACAGCACTGTGCCAAAAGTATTTCGCGAAATTCCAAAATGGCGGACATAAACAAATTGAAGTCATGTAAATAAAAGTGTTTTTGTAATTGAAGAAGAAAGTTTACTTACCTAGCATTTCGTTAAATGACCCTGAGATTTGATAACTGTCAGTAAACAACATGGTATTGAATTATATAGCCCAATGTACTCAACACTCAAAGATTTCCAGATGTTAAGTATAGCAGTTTGTCAGAGGTCCTGATTATCATATTGAAACCAGTAGGTTTTTTCACTTAAAATGACAGGCAATAAATGCCTAACTGGCCACAAATTGTCCTCAAGAATACTGAGGTACTTTAGAGCATTAATGTTTCCTTCATCAACACAAAGTGTACCCACACAGTAGAAAGTAATTTTGTTTGGTTTGTTTTTGTTTAAAGTCCTATTAGCAGCCAGGGTCATTTAACTTAAGGACGTGCCAGGTTTTGGAGGTGGAGGGAAAAAAACCTCACAAATTTCTTCAATTTTCTAGGTTTTGGCCTATACGATTTCTGAAATCTTGTCAAAATGGCCCATGATTTTTGGGTCCAGGGTGAACCCTGAGTTCTCCAGGCAAATATGCGATCATTTTCCCCCCAACACTAACTGACTTTCATCAGAAAATATCATATTTTTTTTCCTAATACTGCCAACCGTAGTTGGTCGCTTTTGAAAACACCAAGAAATACATTTTTTTCTATTAGCTTCTGTGACAACCATCTTCTGTAGAACAGCACTTCAAATCTTGTTTATGTAAAAGTCTGAGTGGACATACACTGTATGTGGATGAACACATTCATTTGGACCTCTCATATGTTTAAATTTGTGTGTTGCGTCTAAGACCTCCGTTGTTTTTAAGATCCAGTTTTTGAATCTCTTTGACAACTTACCAAGCCTCCCACAACGCCGTCCGATTTCCACTGTACCGACAGAAACAAAACTTTTCACACTGATAAAATAGTTGGTTCTGGAATTTTTAATGAATTTACAATCTCTGAATTCCTTTATCCCTCAAATTTAAACTCCACAATTAATTTTGTAACCTCTGTTGACAGTTCTGATGATTTCCAGCCCATGTTTCTTGACATTTTTGGAAAGGATGTCACACCTACGTAATAACATAGCATATGCCGGGAAACCATGGCCTGCTTTGTTTACTTTTCTCGCATTGTCTGTCTTTGATGTTACGAACCGTATCAAGATGACGTCACCATCGGTTTAATCCTGTTTCTCCCAAAACTGAAAATCTAGGTAAATTTGTTTTGGGAGAAACAGGATTTGTTTACACAGGGGTCTAATTATTAAGTAAACACAGAAGGTAATTATCGCTCACATTCATTAATTGCAAAATCCAGGTAAATAAGGTAAATACAGGTAGATAGGTGATATAACTACAAAAACTTTAAAAAGTTAAAAATAATGCATTTATATTACACACATATATGTACTTTTTACTGATGATATGATTTACTTGTACAGTGGATAACTAATAAGCACTATATATTATCTTCAAAATACAATATAATAAGCACCACATTTACATTGATACATACATTACAAATGAGCACTATTTATATCATAAATAAACCAATAGTTTACTCTTTCTGTATACTATTTGTACTGTATTACAAAAGATGAAGCAATGAGGATGCATTATTAACATAACTATGTGTATTTAGGAGTGAATCTGAAATTTAATAATAAATTCAACAGTATTCAAATACAGCTATCAAATCAGGGTCGTAAAGCAATGTTTGCACTTTTTACAAAATGTAATCACATGAAATTAAATATTGAAACTATGCTTCATCTTTTCGATTCATATGTTGGAAGTAGTTTAAGCTATAGTTGCGAGATATGGGGATCGTCAAAGGCAATTGGCGTTGAAAAGGTCCACACACATTTTTGCAAAAGAATACTTAATGTAAAAAAATCAACCTCAAATGCGATGGTGTATTGTGAACTAGGTCGTTTTCCACTACAATATTACTGGAAACTAAGGATAATTAAGTACTGGTTTAAGTTAACAACTACACGAAATTGTATTTTAAATCGTGCATATGGATTTTTAAGAAATTGTAATACAAAAAATTGTTTCAATTGGGTAACTTTTGTTAAAAATGAACTTTTTTCGCTTGGTTTTGGTCATGTGTGGGAAAACCAGCAAATGTATGCAAGTTATATCGACAATATTTTGCCAGTTATTAAGCAGAGAATTTTTGACCAAGCTCAGCAACACCTACACCATTTATTAGAGTCATCCTCAAAATGTCATATATATAAACATCTTGTGGACAATGTAACATTACCTTTTTATCTTACCAAATATATTCCTAAAAGATATAGAATTTGTCTTACTAAGATACATCTATCTGCACATTGTTTAGCCATTGAAGCTGGTAGATATAACAATACTCCAAGATTAAGACGATTTTGTAATATGTGTAATAATAGACAACAAATTGAAGATGAATATCATTTAATTCTTGAATGTAATAGTTATAGAAATTTAAGGAAAAGGTACATCAAGCGTTATTACTGGAATAACCCATCTGTTTTTAAATTAATCCAGCTATTCAGAGTACAAAATGTTAAGGAACTGTGTTCTCTAGGAAAATATATACATGAAGCTACTAAATTAAGAAATAATTACTAAACCAATCATTGAAGCTATGATGTCTCATTCTCTATATGTTATTTCCTGTTGTATACGCCATGCTGTAATTTGTATTTCATGTACAATGTTTTTGTGACTGATAGGCCGTACGGCCGAAAGTAATAAAAGAATTGAATTGAATTGAATATAAAAATAAGTCAATTATATAAAAAAAATGTTAAGATATATATAAAAAAAAATGTTAAGATATCAATAACTTTAATTAATTTATCATCTTATTAAAAGGAAGTCAATTATGATCACTTCTATAAATCTATTATAAATTATATACATAAATTGTAAATACAATTACACGTTTTATTTTAAAATTCAAACTAACTGTGAATATATGGATAAATCTATCAATTTATTTATTTGTCAACTGATACATTCAGTAATAGACACCTTAATTCACCTGTACAGGTAACAGGGACGTTGATTTACCTGTACAGGTAGAAGTTAACCTAACTGTTAACACTTTCGTCACTGAATAAATTGCATGATGGGTATTGTGGCCCTAAGAAAATATGCACGTGGCTTTTCCTGGCCTGAATTAATTTACGATTATTGACGTTCAATTTGACATTTATTTTTAAAGGCACGTTTTTGAGAGAAATGCATTGCAGAATTGATGATACAGACGCACATAAGTAAACAGGATTATCGAGAATATCTTATAGATTTAATACGCTTGAAAAATACAGTCGAAAACAACAAATTGGCTTGCGACTTGCCTACCTTGCGTATAATTCTAGCGGAGAACACGATTCCAAATTTGGGAATGTGTACTTTCGTTTTGCAGCGCGATCAAAACGTACATTCGTCATGGAAACAAGTATCATATTATACTTTTAAAAACGAGATTTACAAATCTAACTATTGGATATTGTTTTTGGAAACCGCTCTGTACAGTCAGCGGTAGCATGCAGTACCAACAGCAAATTCTCGATTTTGGTTGTTAGCCGCCATTTTGACAACGCGGTTCCAACATCAAGAAGGATAACTCTCACCGCCACGAAAACTTAGGAAGCAAAATACAGTTTGAATGAGCTCTTCTAACATTTAATATAAACGAGGGGAAAAGAAAATGAAAACAATACAATGAACAACACAGTGAATTAAGTGTTAAACGCGTGCATCAAGGGTGGGTAGTCACTTGCAAGCATGAAAGGGCAGCCTTTTTCTTTGTTTATTTTTGGTTTTTTTCCTTTTTTTTTTAACAAGTTGTGTTTTCAAATACATGAATCTTTTTTTATATTTTGATGCAATATTACAAAAACGCATTTTCGTAAGGCTTTTTTTCTTTTGTTTTTTTTTCTTCAATTTTTCTTCCTTTCTTTTAATTTGTTTTTCTTGTTTTCATTATTTTTTAATTTTCATAATGAGGTACACTGTAAATGATATTCATTGCTTGCAACTTAGTAGTTCAAGCAAATTAATACTGCCAGAAAAATGAAATGTTCAGCAAAAAGATTGACTGATTTATCCTGCTGTCTCTTTGTGCAACACATGTAACAAACATGATACCATGACCGAGATGCAAACTTGTCCCAGGTAGGGTCAGACAATCCTTTCTTGAGGTGAATTTATCAACCAGTCCCCATATGATGCTTTATGTAAACTGCAGGAATGACAACTATTGCTTGCCCTGTCCAGGAAAGTTGTTGGTACATTGAAGGAACACCTGATAAGAGTTCAGCTTTTATGATTAATTAAATACTGCAGGTTTTGATCTGCCTTGTTTACACCACCAATATGGGAAATGTAGTCTGTTATTAGTTCTGGGCAAGATATATTTCCCTGGCAAACTTGCCATCTTCTTGTTTAATAATCTGTGAGTCTGTTTATACCTCTGTGGCAGGTTCGATATGAAAAGTAGAGAGTGCAGTGACACATTTTTTTTTGTCTTTCCATACAACAGATACCAGTGGGCCTTTTTGTACAATATCATCTGGCCTTTTCTGCATGATATCCCTTGGTAGATCATGGCAGTTGGACCTTAATTACTATAGACCTTATATACATAATTACTGTACAACAGTCATAGGTGTTCTCATTCAAAGTGATGTTAAATATAAGAGTCATCCTGGTATACATGTCCCCAGCCTTGACCCTGAATACCAGTCCCCTGTAAACATTTCTTCACAACACTGGCTAGAGTTCATTCTGCATTATGGCATCTTCCTCCAGTTAATTTATTATGAACACACCAGAAAATGTCATTATAATATAGGGATTTATTTGTTATGAGTGGATACATTTTGAGTGTTAATAAATTGTATCTTTGCACTATAATTGTGATTGGGACAGCATTACATATGCACCTTTATGGATGTTGTATGAAGTTTGAGATTCATGTATTCACAATGAGTACAACTCAGTATGAATGTAATAAAAAATGGGTATTCAAAAAATTCAAGTACATGTAGGAGAAAAAAATACCATAATCAGCTGATAATATTGTATCTGATGAAGTAGTCAATTCATTACCATAAAGTTTTACTGACAGCCTGGTTCATGACCACACTCAATGCCATACAAAGACACAGGAAAGCTTTCATTTAACAACACTAACAGCCTTTCAATGCGGCCCTTCCTAGGTTGCTTGCAATTTTGTTTTATTCCGGATTTGTCACTTGTGTCAATTTCGAATTTGCAGTGTTGAGCATATAATTCCGATCTCCTCTATCAGTGTATCAATTAATACCTGATCTAAAAACAATGCCAGATAATCCACTGACTCCTTGTCTTAAGTCAAGGACCTTGTGTTTCCCCTTGATGTAAAAATATGTCGTAGCCTTCTCTCAAAATAATCGAAGCCGTAGAAATTTTCAGATTTTGACAGCACGCAAAATAACTACATGACAACAAAGATCGCTACTTTATTGGTAGATATAATACGTTTCCATGATTGTAACGAGAATGTAAAAAACGATATGAATTACAAGTTCAAAATCTTTTAAAAAATCACGCAATTAAATATAAACCAAATCGTGAATTCGTATCAATCGACGTACTCACATGTGTGTGTTTATAGAGCCATCTTGGATAAGATATGGTCATGTGATCATGATCTGTGTTACTAAAATTAGAATACTCGGTCTTCTGTTTGTGTTAAAAATCCGAATTATTAGCTCGTTTTCCCGATAAAGTATCAACAGAAATACAATGAAACATACATATAAAACCATGCAAGTAGTTTTGGAACGATGTCTTTGATAGATGGTGGAGATTTGATCATAAAAGCTAGCGAGTTGGCAGACACTGCCGCGCCGCTGACGTGATGCACCAGTGGTTCATTCAATTAATCAAACGTATCGTTGTTTCTGTGTTTTTAATTCACGAATATGTGAACCATTTGTACAAAACGTCAATTTAAATACATATTGCAAACTGTCCTGAACATTCCCAGCTTTATTACACAGGACAAAAAACTAGATTCGTTATATATTTTTTCGGGAATCAGTTGTTTACTCGCTCCCGTCCGACCGGAAGTTCTCGAGAGCAGAAGTTTAAAACAAGTTGGACGTTATACGTAAATTTAGACATCTAAAGTTGTGTTACGTATTGTTAATTTCATTATTTATTGCCAAACATTATCTCATTCAAGTAAGAATCAGTCATGATTATTTAAATCGCTGTATCATCACTTCAAAAAAATGCAGAAAAAAATCTACTTCCGTGATGCATTAATGCATCATTCGGCCCCGGCACGGTGATGCATTAATGCATCATTCGGCCCCGGCCCGGTGATGCATTAATGCATCATCAGGGCTTAAAGGGTTAAAACAACACCTCTCCCTATATTGTTTACACAAGTTTTTGGGAGAAACAGGATATATATTTTTCAGTTTTGGGAGAAACAGGATGACACGTACCTCACCATCTCGGATTTTCACGAATACTTTTGGCATGGTGCTCTATATCAAGGTTATAAAACCTACCAAGTCCATTTCAAAGCTTAAAAATTCCTCTCAGGAAAACACAACTTTGTATCATGATTATCAATGTATACAGAATTTCAAAAGATTAGTCGGAGAAGGAAGGAGATCTCTGGGCAAACAAAATTTTACACTGGACGGGCAAACAGATAGATGGACAATGCCAGCCCATAATACTCCTGTCAATTGTAACGACAGGACAGAACATCTTTCTCTGATCGTTCCCTCATTTGTTTCAGAGAGTTGGCCATAAAATATTGACATTAGAGTTATCAAAATTATTGAAAAGATAATTTTTTTCATAAACATATTGTTCAAGTTAGTTTGGAGTGGTAGTAAGTTTACAATAATCACTGTTTGGTAGTAGTAGTAGTAGTAGTAAGTTTACAATAATCAATGTTGGAAGTGGTAGTAAGTTTACAATAATCACTGTTTGGTAGTAGTAGTAGTAAGTTTACAATAATTACTGTTTGGTATTGGTAGTAAGATTACAATAATCATGGTTTGGTAGTGGTAGTAAGTTTACAATAATCAGTTTGGTATTGGTAGTAAGATTACAATAATCATGGTTTGGTAGTGGTAGTAAGTTTACAATAATCAGTTTGGTAATGGTAGTAATTTTTCAATAATCACTGTTTTGTAGTAGTAGTAGTAAGTTTACAATAATCACTGTTTGGTAGTGGTAGTTGAGTCTTTACTACTTGAAGTGAAAATATGTTACCCGAATGCATTCCAATACGTAGCTGGAGTGTTTCATCTGGCATGTGTCGAATCTTGAAGTCTCCAATAGCACTCATCAGGTCAAGAGACATAGTGGCGATTTCACCAGCATGAAGATTTCCATTCCTGATAGGCAGACCACTGACTACGACGTCTGTTTAATAGACAGATTAGAGTATAATTTTATTTTAGAATGCTTGGAATCATTATCAAATGTTATACAAAATAACCTGTATGTTTACTTCCAACACTCACCTTAATTAAATGAAATTTTAATAACAGTTTTCAGGTAAATAACTTTCTTAAAACAACAGCAACAGGGCAAGTCATATTCTCACAATTCCAGTAAAACACCATTGATAATGTATTGTTATTAAAACTGGATTATAGAGAATAGTCATGCATTAAGATTGTTTACAAATTCTCAATGAAAAAAAAATACCAGTAAACACAATTTTATTTATCTTACTTTTTTTTTTGAAAAAGAAAAGCTTTTATTTTCATTATGAACAATTCCGCATCTATAATACTACTTACAGGCATCACCGATGGTTTCCACTTTGTATACATCATAATTGTCCAAAATGGAGTCAAAACAGGTGTATAAATCATTGAGGAGGTCCACAATCTGGAGAGGGGTACTACTTCCAGCTATCTTTGTAAATCCCACAATGTCACTGTCAAAATAAACAATAAAATTTCACCAAACTATGGAGAGCTGAAAACTGTAATTCTATAGCAAAAGACACTACTAAACCACTTATGATGTGTGTAGAAAGTTTTGTGAAGTTATCTTTAGCAGTTTGAGAGGTTTGCTCCAGAAATGTTAAAATCAGTATTTCAGTCATGGTTTGTTCAACCTGTCTAAATTATATGATATTGTGCTTCTGAATCAGTAAATAAGTGTGAGTTCAAACGATCAGAGTCAAAATCAGCAAAAACCTCTGAAGTGTATATCAAGGCCGAAGTATCCCTGGCCAACCAGCTAGCCTTTTTAAAATGTAAGGATGATACCTAACAACACTGGCTAGTACATTTAGCGAGGACCGCTAGGGGTGGCTGTACAAGAATAGCAACTAAAAAACTATCATTCAGTTCAACATAATACATTTCATCAATATATCTTTACTTTTTTTGTTTTGGAAATTTTTTTATTTTCCTCCATACATATGCATACATGTAGCAATACATAATATTGGTGTATATTTAATTGCAGCAGTTACATTTTTTCATATGCTTAATAAAATTCGCTTATCGATACATGAAGTATACCTCAGATGCAGTTTTGTCACAATACATTAAATCTTGCAATTTATTTTAGAGTGTCGCATAAAATGAATGTGTTCATCACGATTTCATATGATCTCATTGTGTAATGTGGCTGATAGAACATGCTCTTTTATACTCTTTTTTTTTTTTTTTTTATTGTGTTGCTATAGCTATTTGTGGTATACTTCAGGTAAGGATATTGCCATATTAATTCAGAAGAAAACTTTTTATACATGTAGATATAGAAAAAAAGACATACATAAAGACTTCTTTCATACACGCACAGACTCGTACTTTAACAGTAGTAGAGTTCTAAAAGTAACAATATCAAGTTTTTCCTTTTTTTGATTTGTTACGTTATAAGTGCTTTCAAATCAACCCATCGTTTTTCAAATTTTTGGACAGTCATATTTTTCCTATGATGTACTGTTCAATTTTGTAATGTTTTTCTAGTTCCATTTTGAATATAAATAGAGCAGGCAGATGATTTTTATACTTTTGCTTGTATATGTGTAATTTTGATAAAACAATAATTAAGTTTATGTTGTTTATTTCGTTGTCCGTTTTCCCAAGGATAACATCTGAATTATTCAAACTCAGAGTTTTCCCGGTTTTGTTTTCTACCCATGTGGTGAATTCTTGCCAAAATTTTGTAACAAGAGTACATTCCCAAAACAAGTGGATTATTGATTCTATATTTGCTTTACAAAATGAGCATACAGGCGAGTTAATTACATTTATCATACACAGGTATTTGTTTGTGCTAATGATTCTGTGAGTAATTCGGTATTGGAACCATTGAAGTGTTGAGTCCAAGGTTAACTTAAATATTATAAAGTTAATCTTTTCCCACCAATATTGATTTTGATGTATATCAAGTTCAAGTGACCATTTGACTTTGTATTTATCATTTGTAGTTAAATCTTTAATAAAAAGATTATATATCGAGAGTCCTCGTTGTATATTTGTTAAGATGTGATAAATGTACTTTTGACAATGTGGAAGTATAATAGTGGAATTATAATTTCTCAGAAAAGGCCATTTAGACAGAATGGCATTCCTGATGCCATAAAACTGAGTTAGTATTGGTGAAAAGGAAAATTTCTCACAAAATTCTTCATAGTTTTCAATTAATTTACCTTGGTCATTACATAAGTCATACACATAACATATCCCTTTTCGTGACCATTGTTTAAAATGTATGGTCTTGTTATCAATCTTTATTTCTGGATTGTGCCACAAGGGACGATACAAAACACTTTCTTCGTTGCATGGAAGGTACAAAAAAACAATGTATATTTTGAGGACTTCTTTCCAGAACAGATTTTTAATAGATTTCGACTTTTTTCTCCAATAGTCTGCCCCATATGAAATAATAGTAAATTTTGATTCGCCAATCACTTCTTCAAAAAGGTAGATCCATGAATTATCATTTGTTAACAGGCGTTTTATCCAGGATAGTTTCATGGATTTAATGAAAGCATCAATTTGAGCCATTTTAAGACTGCCATCTTTGTAATTTTGAACTATCTGGTTTCTTAAGATTCTGTCGTTTTTCCTGCCCCATATAAAATTGTATATAAGTCTTTCTAGGATTTTTACAAAGTCCTTATCAGGTCTTGGAATACTTATAAATAAATGTGTTTATTTAGAAAGAATGATGCTTTTAACAACTGTAATTCTACCTATTAGACTAAGACACCTCTTTGACCATATGTGAATGAGAGATTTAATTTCTTGAAGTGTGTCACAGTAATTCAAGTCAGCAAGTTCTGACAGATTCTGACTGAATTGCACTCCTAGGAAAGTGAATGGTTCATTTGACCAAATAAGGTTATTATTAGCACATATCCTATCCATACTTAATGTTTTAGTTCCAAACCATATACACTTTATTTTTTCAATGTTTGATTTTAACCCAGAGTATTTGGCGTATTGAGTAAGAAGATCTAAAGTTTTCTTGAGTGCTTTGTCAGAGCCATCTAATGTGAGACCAGTATCATCTGCATACTGTGATAACTTGAATTCTTTATTACCGACTTTGATGCCTTTTATGTCTTTATCATTTCTTATTAATATGCCAAGTATCTCCACACACATACTAAAAAGATAGGGTGACAGCGGATCGCCTTGTCTACATCCTCTACCAATATTAAAAAATTGAGAGAAAAAACCATGTTGTGCAACACATCAAGATGCATTTTGAAATAAAGTATGGATAACATTTTTGAAATAATTACCAAAGTTAAAATATGTTAAAACCTTTGTTATGAAGTTCCATGAAATAGAATCGAACGCCTTTTCGAAATCTATTAATAACTAGAACTGTCGCCAGGATGGCTGACTAATACCCCCGCAATCTGCACGAGTCAATGGTGAATTGGAACTGTTAATTAGAGGCTAACTAAGATAACCCAGTAATATAGTGACCAGTTGCCATAACAACCATGATTTTGTGAAAAATAAAGTGGCATGCACATCTACACATGGTCCTCTATATTAATGTGAAGTTTCAGTGAAATCGGCCCTTCGGTTTAGGAGGAGTTGTCCGGACAAAAATAAAGTTATGGCGCTTATCGAAAAACCTGTTTATAGTGACCAGTTGCCATAGCAACCATAATTTTGAAAACAAAAGAAAGTGTCATGCACATCTATGTATGGTCCTCTATATTTGTGTGAAGTTTCATTGAAATTGGCCATTTAGTTTAGGAGGAGTTGTCCGGAAAACTTAAAGTTATGGTTCTTATCAGAAAACCCTGTTTATAGTGACCAGTTGCCATAGCAACCATAATTTTGTGAAAAATAAAGTGGCATGCACATCTACATATGGTCCTCTATATTTGTGTGAAGTTTCATTGAAATCGGCCCTTCGGTTTAGGAGGAGTTGTCCGGACAAACTTAAAGTTATGGTTCTTATCAGAAAACCTGTTTATAGTGACCAGTTGCCATAGCAACCATGATTTTGTGAAAAATAAAGTGGCATGCACGTCTACACATGGTCCTCTATATTTGTGTAAAGTTTCATTGAAATCAGCCCTTCGGTTTAGGAGGGGTTGTCCGGACAAACTTAAAGTTATGGTTCTTATCAGAAAACCTGTTTATAGTGACCAGTTGCCATAGCAACCATAATTTTGAGAAAAATAAAGTGGCATGCACATCTACACATGATCATTAATATTTGTGTGAAGTTTCATTGGAATTGGCCCATCGGTTTAGGTGGAGTTGTCCGGACAAAATGCGTCTACAGACAGAGGGACGGAGGGACAGACAACCTGATTCCAGTATACCCCCCCTAACTTCGTTGCGGGGGTATAATAATAAACCAGGTATCTCCTTCTCTTCTGCATATTGCATTAAGTCATAAATAACATTTTCACCAATAAATCTACCTTTTAAAAAACCCCTTTGATTTTCATGTATTATACTATTTAAAACATCTTTTAATCGATAAGCAACTGCATTAGAGAGTATTTTATAGGAAACATTAAGGAGAGAAATTGGTCTCCAATTTTTTAGGAGTTCTCTAGGTTTATTACCCTAGGTAGTAGAGGTTTAGGTTTATTTTGATTAACGTCCTATTAACAGCCGAGGTCATTTAAGGACGGCCTCCCGTGCGTGCGACATGCATGCGTGTGGTGAGTGCGTATGTGTGTTTTGGGAGGCTGCGGTATGTTCGTGTTAAGTCTCCTTGTGATAGGCCGGAACTTTTGCCGATTTATAGTGCTACCTCACTGAAGCATACTGCCGAAGACACCCAGCAGCACAGCACACCACACCCGGTCACATTATACTGACAACGGGCGAACCAGTCGTCCCACTTCAAATATGCTGAGCGCTAAGCAGGAGTAGCAACTACCATTTCTAAAGACTCTGGTATGTCTCGGCTAGGGGACAGAACCCAAAGCCTTCCTCACAGGGGCGAACGCTCAACTAAAAGCCAAAAGTGAGACATTGTCAAGGGAGACATTAGGAAGAAGAAAGTTGTTAAGAAAGAAGAGAAAAGATAAGATCCCAAGTTTAGTCGCCTCTTACGATCATGCAATGGGGGCAGCAGGTACAATTCTTACGCCCTACCTGCAGGGCAGAGGTAGTAGAGATACGACACCTTGTTTTTGTGTAAGTGATAACTCACCCTTTTGAATACCCATAGTTAAAGATTTTGTAATAAAAAACTTGAGATCAATCCAAAAGAACTTATAGAATTCTGATGTATACCCATCTGGGCCGGGACTTTTGCCATTTTTAAGACATTTTACTGAATGAGCTAGTTCTTTCACGGTAATTGGTCGATCTAACTCTGATTTAATTTCATTGTCTATTTTAGGTACTTCATAATCCCCGAGAAGAATATCCAAATCAACTTCTTCTAATTCATTATCTTTACTTGCATATAGATTTTCGTAAAAGTTTTTTATTTCATTCAGCAAATCATCTTGATCGTTTATAATTTTACCATCCCCCTGGATTATTTTTGTGATATTTTTATTAACATAATTACGTTTTTCTAAGTTACAGAAGTATAAATAAACTATTTTGTGGGTTTTTCACCACTTTCGATCCACTGAGCCTTCACTCTTATTAGCAGCCCATTCATTTGATTTTCCAGGAGGTCCTCTAACTCGGACTTTACTTGATACTTACCTGAAGAAGATTGTCACACATTCAAATGATTCTGCCTCCACAGGTTTTCCATGTTTCAAGTCTTCCATGACCTTTTTTGGTAACATCTGACTTAAGAGCTGTTCGGTTTTTGCCTTCTCGGCCACCAGTTCTTTTGTCCTATCAGCTACGATCAGCTCCAAATTACTTGAGTATTTTTCCAGCTACATGTACATTGTAAAGTGTGATTATGACATAACCAGAGATGAAAGTGACTTCTTTCTAAATGCATGAGAAACTTAAGAGTTGAGTTATTATACATATATCTTCTGAGCAACCTTTGAAAACAATCTTGATACATTTATTTATAATGTCATCAATAGAATATCCACGGCCATGGAAATATCGTCTTTTGGGAAAACAAAAAAGCAGATGAAGTAGTTTATACATAGTTTCAATCCCAATGACCTACACCTTTATGTATGATTGACCTTAAATTTCAGGGCATCTGGTAAAATATTTCACCTTGAAAGGTTGTATAAACAGACTTGGCACAAATTTCAATTCCAATGCATAGTCAATATATCATAAATGCTATATGAATACATGTGTTTATTTTATGGACTATCAAGTGGAAATTAAAGTCCCTAATTGAACATAAACAGTACCTAGTCGCCTTGTCAACTATCTGTCATGTTTTTGTCAAGAACAAGAGGCACAGAATGCCTGTATCACTCGCCTCGGGTTTGATTTTACCAAACATCAAAATAATGTTCATGTTCAATTTGTTAACCCTTTGCCACATGTAAGCGCCTCTGGACGCCTTTACCCCTTGCCACATGTAAGCGCTTCCTGACGCCTTTGCATTATCTCCATGTAAGCGCTTCTCGATGCCTCTACGTTATCTCAATGTAAGCGCCTCTCGACGCCATGCCGGTTCGGTAAACTTACACATGGAAAATCCCGTGATTGAGAGCGACACCTATCTGGAAATCCCTGATACTATTTTAAGAAGATATCAATGCATCGACCAATCAGATTTGTACACGTCATTCATACGAAAGTTTTTGAATAAATTAACCTAGAAAGTGTGAGTCATGAGTGTAGAAAAGTGTGACAACAACGAGGCGTGATGGCGTCTGTGGCTACGATTTTGTGCGACATTTTTGACGACGATGATGATAATATAGAGTTCGATGGCTTTGGACCTGAAGACATTGAGTCAGATATTGATCTTAACGATGTTCTAAATGAACTGTCAACAGATAACGAGTCCGAGAATGAGGACAAACGGCGACTAGGTGTATTGCCGCCATTAGGTAATGTTGACCGAGATTTTTCGCCGATCACAGTAAATGATTTTGTTAGGGAAACAGGGCCAGTACTTCCAGAAAATTTTGATGTTGATACTGCAAGTCCCATCGATTATTTCTACCTTTTCTTCAATGAGAATCAGTTTTCCGCCATAGCTCGACACACTAATAACTACGCTCGCTGGCATTTGAAAAACGAAGATAGATTTGACCCAAAATGGTTGGATACACATTCCTTCGTCGCGACATCGGATATAGGCTTAACACTTTCGTCACTGAATAAATTGCATAATGGGTATTGTGGCCCGAAGAAAATATGCACGTGGCTTTTCCTGGCCTGAATTAATTTACGATTATTGACGTTCAATTTGACATTTATTTTTAAAAGCACGTTTTTGAGAGAAATGCATTGCAGAAATGATGATACAGACGCACATAAGTAAACAGGATTATCGAGAATATCTTATAGATTTAATACGCGTGAAAAATACAGTCGAAAACAACAAATTGGCTTGTGACTTGCCTACCTTGCGTATAATTCTAGCGGAGAACACGATTCCAAATTTGGGAATGTGTACTTTCGTTTTGCAGCGCGATCAAAACGTACATTTGTCATGGAAACAAGTATCATATTATACTTTTAAAAACGAGATTTACAAATCAAACTATTGGATATTGTTTTTGGAAACCGCTCTGTACAGTCAGCGGTAGCATGCAGTACCAACAGCAAATTCTCGATTTTGGTTGTTAGCCGCCATTTTGACGACGCGGTTCCAACATCAAGAAGGATAACTCTCGCCGCAACGAAAACTTAGGAAGCAAAATACAGTTTGAATGAGCTCTTCTAACATTTAATATAAACGAGGGAAAAAGAAAATGAAAACAATACAATGAACAACACAGTGAATCAAGTGTTAAACGCTTGCATCAAGGGTGGGTAGTCACTTGCAAGCATGAAAGGGCAGCCTTTTTCTTTGTTTTTTTTTTCATTTTTTTTTTAACAAGTTGTGTTTTAAAATACATGATTTTTTTTATATTTTGATGCAATTTTACAAAAACGCATTTTCGTAAGGCTTTTTTTCTTTTGTTTTTTTTTTCTTCAATTTTTCTTTCTTTCTTTTAATTTGTTTTTCTTGTTTTCATTATTTTTTAATTTTCATAATGAGGTACAATGTAAATGATATTCATTGCTTGCAACTTAGTAGTTCAAGCAAATTAATACTGCCAGAAAAATGAAATGTTCAGCAAAAAGATTGACTGATTTATCCTGCTGTCTCTTTGTGCAACACATGTAACAAACATGATACCATGACCGAGATGCAAACTTGTCCCAGGTAGGGTCAGACAATCCTTTCTTGAGGTGAATTTATCAACCAGTCCCCATATGATGCTTTATGTATACTGCAGGAATGACAACTATTGCTTGCCCTGTCCAGGAAGGTTGTTGGTACATTGAAGGAACACCTGATAAGAGTTCAGCTTTTATGATTAATTAAATACTGCAGGTTTTGATCTGCCTTGTTTACACCACCAATATGGGAAATGTAGTCTGTTATTAGTTCTGGGCAAGATATATTTCCCTGGCAAACTTGTCATCTTCTTGTTTAATAATCTGTGAGTCTGTGTATACCTCTGTGGCAGGTTTGATATGAAAAGTAGAGAGTGCAGTGACACATTTTTTTGTCTTTCCATACAACAGATACCAGTGGGCCTTTTTTGTACAATATCATCTGGCCTTTTCTGCATGATATCCCTTGGTAGATCATGGCAGTTGGACCTTAATTACTATAGACCTTATATATATATAATTACTGTACAACAGTCATAGGTGTTCTCATTCAAAGTGATGTTAATAAGAGTCATCCTGGTATACATGTCCCCAGCCTTGACCCTGAATACCAGTCCCCTGTAAACATTTCTTCACAACACTGGCTAGAGTTCCTTCTGTATGATGGCATCTTCCTCCAGTTAATTTATTATGAACACACCAGAAAATGTCATTATAATATAGGGATTTATTTGTTATGAGTGGATACATTTTGAGTGTTAATAAATTTTATCTTTGCACTATAATTGTGATTGGGACAGCATTACATATGCACCTTTATGGATGTTGTATGAAGTTTGAGATACATGTTTTCACAATGAGTACAACTCAGTGTGAATGTAATAAAAAATGGGTATTCAAAAAATGCAAGTACATGTAGGAGAAAAAAATACCATAATCAGCTGATAATATTGTATCTGATGAAGTAGTCAATTCATTACCATAAAGTTTTACTGACAGCCTGGTTCATGACCACACTCAATGCCATACAAAGACACAGGAAAGCTTTCATTTAACAACACTAACAGCCTTTCAAGGCGGCCCTTCCGAGGTTGCTTGCAATTTTGTTTTATTCCAGATTTGTACTTGTGTCAATTTCGAATTTGCAGTGTTGAGCATATAATTCCGATCTCCTCTATCAGTGTATCAATTAATACCTGATCTAAAAACAATGCCAGATAATCCACTGACTCCTTGTCTTAAGTCAAGGACCTTGTGTTTCCCCTTGATGTAAAAATATGTCGTAGCCTTCTCTCAAAATAATCGAAGCCGTAGACATTTTCAGATTTTGACAGCACGCAAAATAACTACATGACAACAAAGATCGCTACTTTATTGGTAGATATAATACTTTTCCATGATTGTAACGAGAATGTAAAAAACGATATGAATTACAAGTTCAAAATCTTTTAAAAAATCACGCAATTAAATATAAACCAAATCGTGAATTCGTATCAATCGACGTTACTCACACGTGTGTGTTTATAGAGCCATCTTGGATAAGATATGGTCATGTGATCATGATCTGTGTTACTAAAATTAGAATACTCGGTCTTCTGTTTGTGTTAAAAATCCGAATTATTAGCTCGTTTTCCCGATAAAGTATCAACAGAAATACAATGAAACATACATATAAAACCATGCAAGTAGTTTTGGAACGATGTCTTTGATAGATGGTGGAGATTTGATCATAAAAGCTAGCGAGTTGGCAGACACTGCCGCGCCGCTGACGTGATGCACCTGTGGTTCATTCAATTAATCAAACGTATCGTTGTTTCTGTGTTTTTAATTCACGAATATGTTAACCATTTGTACAAAACGTCAATTTAAATACATATTGCAAACTGTCCTGAACATTCCCAGCTTTATTACACAGGACAAACAACTAGATTCGTTATATATTTTTTCGGGAATCAGTTGTTTACTCGCTCCCGTCCGACCGGAAGTTCTCGAGAGCAGAAGTTAAAAACAAGTTGGACGTTATACGTAAATTTAGACATCTAAAGTTGTGTTACGTATTGTTAATTTCATTATTTATTGCCAAACATTATCTCATTCAAGTAAGAATCAGTCATGATTATTTAAATCGCTGTATCATCACTTCAAAAAAATGCAGAAAAAAATCTACTTCCGTGATGCATTAATGCATCATTCGGCCCCGGCACGGTGATGCATTAATGCATCATTCGGCCCCGGCCCGGTGATGCATTAATGCATCATCAGGGCTTAAAGGGTTAAACCTGAACTGTTGAAATATTCTTGTGAAAACTTTGAAAATTCAGTTTGTTTCATTTGGGAGTTAATGTTGAATCATTTCATGTACAGGAATTCAATGAATTATAAATTACATTGTCAAAATATTTTGAAATTTGTCTGTTCTGTTTGTATACAGCTGATTTCGTGGTTATGTGTTTTTGGTGTTATAAAGAAAATAGCACAGAATTAAAATTGAAGAAATTCTGAACATAATTGTAACTTACTAAAAATGTCTAAAACAACTATTTTACTTTCAAAATTAGGTTTAGAAAAATTTATCAAAACAAAGCTTAATTTCTCAAAAACTGCCATTGAGATGGTGTATGTACATTTCAGTCAGCGCAATAATGTTGCATTGCAACAATGTATCTTTGCACTATCAGCACAGAGTGCTGAAGTGTTATAACCTGCATGTGGCAAAGGGTTAATAGCTTTATTTGTTGATGTTGAACTGTGGTTATGGTCACCATTTATAAAAAATCTGTTCCTATTCCCCCCAAGGATCTTTCTGACCAAATTTGGCCCATGTCTATTCAGGACTTTTTTGAAAAGTAGCAAGTTCACTGGTCCTTCAGGCCAGGCAAGCTAAAAAGCAAAGGAGGACAATATATAAGGAAAAAATTATCTGATTTTGATCAGTTGGTAAAGATATACACTTGTTGGTAATGTCTCCACCAGGTAGAAGTATAAGTATTAAATGAACCCTTCATGTGCTAGCGAAGATGAACTTAGCAGGTCCCACCCATAAAATGTCAAATCGGAAGTATCCAACTCATCAAACACAACATATCACCATTATAAAGCCTACCAAGTTCAAAAGAAATCAGTTGAAAAAATGTAGATCTCCAGACAAAAATCAAATACCAAAATAAGCAAAGGGCCATTACTTTTGCCAAAACAGTTGAATCATGATTATAATGTACTCAAAGAGATAGAGGAACACAATCTAGTACAGAATAAATTCCTCAATCTAGTACAGAATAAAGTAAGTAGACATTACCATGTTGACAAGGTTGTCGATGAGCTCTCCTTTAATGGGGTAAATCTCGTTCAGTTTGTCTAACATCTGGCGGAAGGTTGGTCGATTGTCTGCGCTTACACCCCATGCATTATCAAGGAGCTAGAAAGAATATATTTTACAATTAATAATGCACATATAATTGCAAGAAAAATAAATTTTTCTTCAACCAAAACATATTTACATATACAGTATAATCAATACCATAAGAATTTAAGTAATAATTTTTCAGGTGTCATATTTCTTTTTTTTTAGGATAATTTCCAACTCCTGCATTTCCTAATTCAAGATGGCAGTCAGTATACATTGTGGTAAATGCTGGCACAGTTACAACTCTCCATAGGCTGTAAGAAAGGCAAGGCCCTGTGAGCACTAGCCATCTGCCATAGGCAATTCTTTTTTAAATGGTTTAGTGTAAAAAAAAACCCAAACAAACAAACAAAAAAATTTAATAGTTTTCTGACCTCGCCATCCCGGATTCGCCGATTTTACTATTAGTTTACTTCATTTATCTTGATCACAGAAATATTTAGTATTTGCTGTGTAATATATGAAGCTTTCACAAGATCATGACTAGGGAGCCACAGAAGCATGGCTGACGGGAGAGAGAGCGGAATCTAGCCAAGCTAAGCATGGATAGTTCTTTTGGTTTGGTAAAAAATCCCACCTATTCAAAACAAAGTAAACATAGTACTGTTAACCAAGAAATTGAATTAAAGACTAGTCAAATAAACATTAAATCATCTTGGTTTTGGAGTATACATGGTTGAAAGAGGAAGGGGTCTTTTTTTCTGCCCAGTGTGTATTGATGGGAAAAAGAAAAATATATTCTCTTTGGGGAAATTGTACAGTGTCCGGAAAAAAGATGACCTAAGAAAGCACAATATCACTAAAGATCACAAGTGGTAAGTGTTTTACTGTGACAAAAATTGTTTGCCTCAAATGAGAATTGGGCTAAGGTTGCTTCTATTTGGCTAAACAGTTTTGGCTAATCAATTCTACTGCTGGCACAGAGGTATCTTGACCAGATGCCTCTGTGCTAGCAGTAGAATTGATTGGTAATGTTGGGCATTGGTGGCCATGCAAGCTTCATTATGGCTTTATGTAATATGGAGGGATTTTGTTTCCCTCAGAAGAATATTCCATATTGACATCATTACCAACATGGATCTATAAACCAACCTTTCTCATCCCAGTTTTGGCTGCATATTCCTCTGGTAAACTTTCATCTGCTATTTTTGGTCTGAATGACTTTGTTGTGTCTCCTCCGTTTTTGTACCAGATCTGAAACAAAGTATTAGGAGTGAGCATCAGTGATGCTGTAAATTTAACTCCACCCATACTCATGATGTCTTGAGATGTCACAGTAAACATGCCTTCATTTCTTTGTGACTTCCATATATGGAAATAATCAGACATTTTATTAATTGATTGCCAATTCGAAAATGCAAGTCTATAAACAGTTATTTGATGGGTGAGGGCCATTTTTATCACCCCATCAAGTGACTTTCAATGTCGCAATAAACACATCAACAAGAGTATGTACCTACCCTTGCATAAATTGGGCAGCAAGTGTGATAACTCAATGATACAGCAGGTCATTGTTCAAGATTTTAAAGGTTTTTTCTATATTTTATTTCAAACATGCATCTTCGACCCTATAAAATCGTGAACCATATTAGAACAAATACTTTGTGGATGGAGATAGTGTGTTGTTTGGGTTTTTGAAAGAAAAAAATTTAGTGCCATCCTGGACTTATAGGGATTTGTTTCAGAAATAACCAATAGCGGATTCCCCATGGAGTTTTGATTGGTTTGTCCCTCGCAAAGGTTGGGATGACTCCTAGAAGTAGCTGTGCAAAAGCACAGGACGCACTGCCTCACCTAGATGAACCCATGCCCCAAGTATTAAGTTCCAGGATGGAAGGACACAACACAAGACTATACCCCCAACCATCCTGGATTACGAGGGAAGTGCCCGGAAAATCATTAAAATTTCCCTTAAATCCTGATTTGGTATAGTTTCCCGAATCGGGGTTAAATTTATCACGGATTTGAGCAGTCATCCCTAAAAAAAAAACGGAAATCTCGAACACTTTGACCCATGACTGAATATGCAAACAAAACACCCCCACCAGCTGCCCTGGCCTGGGGCTTGGTGAGATAGGAGAGTCGGTCACCATGCGTGCCTGCCGACCCGGTGTATACATTACAACTGTATGTGGCTTCATTTGACATGGTCAGTTAATTTTGTGATTGCAACTAGGATACATCACTTCAAGAACAAACACTGGTCATATCTGACAACAGGATTTACTCACATGAAAGCCAATAGGGGCCTTATGCCATTCTTAATCGTAGCTGTCAGTACCAGCGTTTGTACTGCCGCCATCTTTAATTGGTGGATACTAATATAAAGTCGTAAACTGCCACAAGAATCCGGATTTCAATTTGGGTCAGAAAAATAATAAAAAACACTTTTAAGAAGTTTGTTTAATGTCACAATAGAACTAGTAGTAAAACAAAAATAATTAATAAATTACTCTGTAATTATTATTTGAGAAAGGAACGGAGATAATGTGATAAATTCATTTATCATATTATCTCCGTTCCTTTCGGTGTCATAAACCCATCACATAAATTTTCTTTATGACACTAGTGTAATAACACCTTTCGCTACGCTGATTGGCTGGTTCCGTGAGAACTGTATTCATACGCGTGGGAACGACCTACTTCTTTTTACTACGACTCGTAAAAATGGCGACTAGTGCTTGTAAACTTTGAAAAAAAATCAACTGAACGACAAATTGGTCTATTAACATAACATATTGTACAATCAAAGATAAAATCCAATATGTAAACATCCTAAGTTTTTTAATTATATTTATACTATAAGATGTTAAATTAGGCCTGGCAAACATCTATTTTATGACCCCTAGTAACATATTTCAACTCCGATAGAAAATTGCGGTTGCGTTGTCCGATAAGACATATCTAGTCTAGATTCTTTTCAAATAAACAAATAATAACATTATTTAATAAAATCCTCATGAAAAACGGCAATGTAGTTTGTTACAACTTGCCTTCAACGGTTACTCAGAATAACATGCTGACACTGTCGTCGACAAACACGTGTAATGTCAAAACAAACAACACTGCCAACAAATCGGCATCCAAAGTCGCTTTTCACGGCAGTCTGAACACAATGTTCAGTGGGAATATTCACGGTGGAACATTTCACATCTCCATAAACTCCCGCGAGGACGAGGATAAACACAAAGCAGTGAAAAGGCGCCGTACAATGGTTCTGTACGACAGCGAATAGACATTTGTACAACGAAGCCTCCATTATCGCGCCAAGTGACGTCACGGCTTCGTCACATCAAAAACAGTCGCTCATGAACTTTCAAACTAAAATATTTTCCTCATTGTTTCAAACACAAAGGACAATTTATCTATTATAGATTAAATGAAAAAATGCTGAAATTTTGTTTTGAGACGTGTATTTAATAAAATGAATCCTTTTCAAGAGTCAGCTGTGTTAGAACTATTTCTTCTCTCGTCGGTATAATTGACCTACTTCGAAGGTTCGGGTGATTTGGTTGAGATGTTACGATTCAAGGCAAAAGAGAAAATCAGTTTTTGATGGGGAACGATGAAAGAAAACGTCATATGATAAAAAGAATCTGTCATTCGTTTCCCTTCATATTAGATTTATGATACTCGTTTAGAATTTTTAATTTTTGCTCGCCAGAGGCTCGCAAAAATAAAAAATTCAAAACTCGTATCATAAATCTAATATGAAGGGCAACTCATGACAGATCCTCTATTTAGAAATATTTCGGAACAAAATAAAAAAATACATAAAAAAAATCAGGAGATAATTAGTTACTTTTGTATACTGGTTGCAGATTTCAAGTTACTAAATCATTAATAATTCACTAAATACAGTTCCTCTTTATGACATGTCTGAAAACATTTTTTAAAAGAAGTAATTGATTTTTTTTTTCTATTTTGTTTTTTAATTTTTTTTATTATTATTTATTCTTTAAAATTAACCATTGTTGTCAAATTTTAATATTAACATATGTAGCCTGAGGTAATTAACATCCTCTAAATGCAACAAAAATGTCGCAATTTTTTGTCACCCACTTTCTACCTCATTTTGGATGTGGAATGAGGGAGATCTCCCTCATTGGAGGTTTCAGGGGTTGACATGCATGTACCCCCTCATATATCCTTCCTTACCTATGGGGCACTTAACTATTGACCCATCACAGACATACATCAAATTATACCTGTTTGGCTTCAGAAGCTTGTGGAGCATCTTTGTTCTGGACCAGAACTAGAACATCTTCAACATCAAGATAGCTTAGTTCATTTGTATAAGGTTCTTCTCTTGTACACATTTCTGTCAACAAAATTGCAAACCTGCAACAAGAAGAAATTCATCTGTAGCTTAGTAATTTACATATGCATGTTACTATAAAATTTTCTACTGTGACCTTTTTAACTGACATTTATATGGCTAATTCAAAATGGTATTTATGTAATTTCAGTGTGCAGCAATCCTAAAACAAATCATGTAACATCAGTTTCTTATTGCTCTCAGTGGGTAAACATTAAAATGCTTAAAAACTTCCCGACCAATTAAATTTGTAGATAGAGATGATTGGACAGGGACACTAAATATTTGCTTCATGATCAACTCATGGAGGGAAAACATAACCTTAGTTTACCCCCCTGCCTTGTGCCTGCATGAACATGACCATAGATATATACCCCCACCCTGGGAAATGTCAAGTGGGACTATTGGCTCATTGATATACCATTTGTAATTATATAAGAATCCATCTCTATCGCTATACTTACGAAAAGATGTCACCAGCTTTGGATCCATTCCGTACGTCATCAAGTCTCTTAGATTTTGCAAGAAATTCTGGTGCCGTCCATAGCAACTCACTGTAAGTAAAAACATCATTATACACATTATACTTGTCCTGTGAAAACAAAATATGATTGCTATGGTTATTGATAATCACTCAATCGAATACCTTCAATTTATTCTAGATTGTGGATTCTCGTCACAGATTGTTTGACAGGACTATTTACATACGGTGCTGCTTTATAATTACATGCAATTTCGCTTGATTTTTTTCAGTTCTCACTAAAGCTTTTTCATTCAACTTAAATCTTTTTTATACTGAATATAACATACCATAGTGTATAATATTGATATAGCGTTATTTTGAATGCATATCAACAATTTTTTTCTGAGCTTGAAGAGATGTTTACATAACAAATTTCCCAACATTTTAGGAATGCAAAAAGTTTAGGCTATGAATATGTTTTAAATTATAAAATAGAATTTAAGAAATAAAAAAAATTGTTCTATTGTCCATAGATACTTTTTGGTATCAATATAACATGATACTCAACATAAAATGCAACATCATACTGTCAACTATGCCAAAATGATGTCATTTTATGTTAACCATGGTATCAACAACATTGTGTGTAACGTCATAGTATCTCAAGAGTAGGGAACAACATACGCTTGTCTCGTACTAAGAGATGAAGTGCTTTTCAAAAAATATCTTAAGATAGTATTAGGGCCATAACGAGTACCCGGGTGACCCGTTACGAGTCGGTTTTGATATGACACCGGGTTTGAAATTGTGTACTCGAACCCCGAAACTTTGTACTAACATAGTAACAAGGCATCGCAAACGATACAAATCCCCTCGCGTGCTAACACATGAACTCTGACGCAAAATGGGGGTTGGGGTTATTGCAGGACATTGAAATAACATCAGTTGTCATTTGCACTGAACTGCAATAGACATGGATGGGCTTATTATCAGGCATGGGCTATCGAGGTATTGCCATGCTGGACCAATATATGAAGTTTGGTCAGGATCCATTCAAAAATGAAGTCGCAACAACGCTGACAAAGATTTTCTATAAATAGTAACGGTGACCTTGACCTTAACCTTGGCGCCCTGAAACACGAACTTGTTTGAGGTATTGCCATGCTTTACCCATATATGAAGTTTGGTCAGGATCCGTTCAAAAATGAAGTCGCATTACAGCGTTGACAAAGATTTTCTATAAATAGTAACGGTGACATTGGCCTTGACCTTGGCGCCCTAAAACACAAACTAGTTCCAGGTATTCCCATGTTGGACCAATATATGAAGTTTGGTCAGGATCCGTTCAAAAATGAAGTTGCAAGAGTGCTGACAAAGATTTTCTATAAATAGTAACGATGACCTTGACCTTGACATTGGCACCCTGAAACAGGAACTTGTTCGAGGTATTCCCATGCTGGACTCATATATGAAGTTTGGTCAGAATCCGTTCAAAAATAAAGTCGCAAGAGTGCTGACAAAATGTGAACATACGTACTTACGTACGAACGGAACGCTATATCCCCTCCCCGACTTTCGTCGCGAGGGGATAATAACTACTATAGTTCACCGAAGTACACATATATTGCAAGAACGGAAAATCCCCGCTGAATGTTGTGCAGGACGTTCAAACAAGATGGAACTAAAGTTTTTTCATGATGAAAAGGCTTCTAGAGTTGAGAGATCCCATATATGGTGTGTTGTATAATGACCAAGTCACAAAGGTAACAGAAAGGTCAAAATTTGATATTATCGACACTCAGTGGAAGGTTATGGAAGATTTAGTCCCTGTGTTAGAGTAGCTGGCAGATGCCACGGAAATCCTTGCTGCTGAAAACAAACCAACATCTAGCAGTGTATACGTGCTAGTGGGAAAACTATTACAAAATGATCTATCCGAAACAGATATTGATTCTGGTATAATTTCCCAATGCAAAGCTGTTGTGCGGGAAAGCTTGGCGAGAAGGTATGGTTTTTCAGATGACGGCTTCCCAACTGGCGAAGCGCTTACTTCGCCACTTATGTATGCCTCGGCGCTCGACCCACATTACAAGTCATTGCGTTTCTTGCATGATGCAGACCGTGAACAAGTCGTTGAAAAATGTAAAAATATTGATAAATAGCCCAACTGTCAAAGCCCCAACTCCAGTCTCTCTCTCTCGATCAACACAGACGTAGAATATGATGAATTTGTCAATGTAAAGGTGCGAGAGACTGACACGTTAATCGTCTGAACATGTAGAGCGCAGTCCTCCGCGATCACTAAAACCATCCTTGCCAAGTCTTCCCGAAGACATGCTTATGAATGATAGTAATCTGTTGTCAATAAAACTGTTCACTTCATCATGTCGTTTTCGTGTGTTCTCTTTACCCGAGTGATTACGATAGAGATGTGTTTCCGGTCATGCGTATAACAAACTGCACGTATGTCAACCAAACAACATGGCTTCTTTGATTGAAGCGCGACTCAATACGATGTCTTTTCATCAGAGTACATATCATGACTTGTAATGATATATAACTAGTAATGTTCTACTAAGAAGTAAGAACTACTTAAAGTATTCATTTATACACAACACACCAAAACAGTATGAAAGTCAAAAATTTATTGAATGGAACCAATAACTTGTTCAGGCTCATATTAAATATTATCTAAAGGTTTTGGCATTCTTAGGGGCTGCTCATTCTTACAACTAAATAACATCAACTAACAATATTACATAATAAATTTTTACTCGCTACTCAAAAGATACACCTAAACAATTAAGATACTAATTATACTATAGGGGCATGCAACCCCCAAGCTAGAGCGATCATAGCTTAGCTAGCTATGACTAATAGAGAGGAGAGAAACCTAGCTTGAGCGACCTCAAGCCACAGAGTAAGCAGTTGGTAGCTAAAAAGCAGGCAGTTCTGCTAAGACTGTTTCAGATGGGGCGACCCCCGAGCTTGGGCGATCCCAAGCATATCATCTACATAAGAAATAAATACACAAAATATGATATAATGAATTGGGGGCAAGAAATTCCCCGAATTTAAAAGTTCCCCGAATTTAAAAGTGCTAATATCACGGCGTGATAAATTCATTACTGTGAGTGATATCCTCTAACTATTCCTTACTAAGAAGAGCAGCCCAAAATAAAAATAAAAATGTGACAGCTTGCATTGTAACAAAATAAAGCTTATAATTAACCAACACAGATGTACAAAAAGGTGCTGCGAGCCGGCTGCCCCAACCTGAATCAGGGAGGTAGGTTTATCCAATGCTCAGACCAGCTTGCCAGGTGTTGTCTCACCATGAGGCCTTACTTACCCCTAAACAAATGAGCCCGAAACAAGTAAAAAAGACATGTAATAAATATAAATATTATAAGTAAACACATATAATAAAAACAACATATACACATGAAAAGTACAGGCAATCAAAATAAAACAACAGTATATAAATATTAAAAGGTAATTATAATATAATATAAACAATTATACACAAACCACAGTAAAGAAAACTGCAAATTATCAAAGGTGGAGGTGGGGCGGATGGTGGATGATGAATAAAACACTGCTGCTACAAATAATCACGCTGCTTGAAAATGAATGCAGGTGGCGCTATCCCCTGACGTATTACCATTGGTCAAGAACATCACGTGATCAAAGGCGCGAGGTTAGAAATAGATATTTACTAACATGAAGACTGTGACGGGGTTTTTAAATGTTGTGTACAAACAACTATTTAGTAAACAAAATATCATTTTATACACAACACACCAAAACAGTATGAAAGTCAAAAATTTATTGAATGGAACCAATAACTTGTTCAGGCTCATATTAAATATTATCTAAAGGTTTTGGCATTCTTAGGGGCTGCTCATTCTTACAACTAAATAACATCAACTAACAATATTACATAATAAATTTTTACTCGCTACTCAAAAGATACACCTAAACAATTAAGATACTAATTATACTATAGGGGCATGCAACCCCCAAGCTAGAGCGATCATAGCTTAGCTAGCTATGACTAATAGAGAGGAGAGAAACCTAGCTTGAGCGACCTCAAGCCACAGAGTAAGCAGTTGGTAGCTAAAAAGCAGGCAGTTCTGCTAAGACTGTTTCAGATGGGGCGACCCCCGAGCTTGGGCGATCCCAAGCATATCATCTACATAAGAAATAAATACACAAAATATGATATAATGAATTGGGGGCAAGAAATTCCCCGAATTTAAAAGGCCAAATCGAAGAGGTTACAATAAAGTAACCGAATGAGAGCCCCCAAGAAAGAAATTATGTGCAAGAAGGATATGACAATGTAATATTTTTAAGAGTGTAGATAAAGTGAATCGATGATGAACTAGAAAATTATTGATTATAATCAGTACAACTAAGCACAAATTTGCCTATAGAAATTAATGCACCGTATTACATATATACACACATAATTATCATATGCTCTAAAATGAGACATTAAGAAGTTAAATGTGGTCAGTGGCACAGTAACTGGTATAAAGCTTGCAGATAAACCAAGTAATGACAAGAGTTCAAATGATTGAAAGTTATATCACGTATGGAATAAAGCTGAAAAAGAGAGGAAAAACATACCAAATACTATAAAGTGAGATAGTATTTAAAGGAGCACTAGATTCTGCGTCTGTGAATGAGACAGATGCAAGAACTACATCCTTCTGATGGAGGTCTAATTAAGGAAACAGTGCCAATGATAAAGTGTTAAGGAAGATAATTAGGTACTGGGAACGCACCCTGAAGATGTAAGAGGATAACAAGCTCCGTATGTCAACTATATCTACTAATAATAGACAAAGAAAGGGTTGCAGATGTCCTAAGAAAGTCAACAAACTGGTTGCCAAGACTAAGGAACTTACATACACAGAACAGGTAGTTATAATGAACCTGCCAACACTCAAACAGATTACGATGCATAAAATGAGATACGATTAAAGTTATAAGTACTTAATGCAATAAGGATACTGAATGTAGTACAGGGCTTATACAGCTAACTTAAATAAACAAGATGTGAGTATTCCGAGAAACACCCAGAGAAGAGACTTGACTCTGTCGGACTCCAGAGAAGCAGCTTGACTCCAGGTATTTCACAGTGAAGAAAGAAATTGAGTACTCAAAACTAAGAAGGGGCTTGACTCTACTGAACAGCAGAAATACAATAAGGATACTGAATGGTGTACAGGGCTTAAACAGCTAACTTAAATTAACAAGACTTGAGTATTTGGAGAAACACCCAGAGAAGAAACTTGGCTCTGATGAACTCCAGAGAAGCAACTTGACTCCAGGTATTTCACGGTGAAGAAA
Organism: Pecten maximus; assembly: GCF_902652985.1. Lineage (NCBI taxonomy): Eukaryota > Metazoa > Mollusca > Bivalvia > Pectinida > Pectinidae > Pecten > Pecten maximus. The sequence goes on along the minus strand of NC_047030.1, from coordinate 26,564,077 downwards.
GAAAATGGAGTACTCGAAACTTATAGAAGGAGCTTGACTCTACTGAACCGCAGAGAAGCAACTTGACTCTAAAATGCCTGACTTAGAGAAGAAGCTTGACTCTACTTGACAGCAGAGAAGCAACTTGACTCTAAAATGCTTGACTTAGAGAAGAAGCTTGACTCTACTTGACAGCAGAGAAGCAACTTGACTCTAAAATGCCTGACTTAGAGAAGAAGCTTGACTCTACTTGACAGCAGAGAAGCAACTTGACTCTAAATCATTCATACTGAAAGGTCCTACTAGAGAAGAAGCTTGACCCTACTGAGCCATAGAGAAGCGACTTGACTCTAGTACCCCTGTAGTGACAAACTTGACTCCTATGTGCTACTGAGAATACCCTTGGCTCAGAGTCGCAGTGACTCATGAGAAGAGACTTGACTCGCAGACACAGCTGAGAAGACCCTTGACTCTTGAGTTGTGATTACTCATGAGAAGAGTTTTGACTCATGATTGGAGAAGCGATGACATGACTGCATAAACTAACGAATCAAAACACAGCGAAGTAGTAGCTGGTGGCATGACAAACTTGACTCCTAAGTGCTACTGAGAAGACCCTTGGCTCTGAGTCTCAGTGACTCGTGAGAAGAGACTTGACTCGCAGACACAGCTGAGAAGAGTTTTGACTCTGAGTGTGATTACTCATGAGAAGAGTTTTGACTCATGATTGGAGAAGCAAAGACCTGACTACGTAAGCTAACGAATCAAAACACAGCGAAGTAGTAGGTAGCTAGTGCGGGACACTCTTGACTAAGTGCTACTGAGAAGACTACATACTTTGAGTCGCAGTGACTCATGAGAAGAGACTTGACTCGCAGACACAGCTGAGAAAACCCTTGACTCTTGAGTTGTGATTACTCATGAGAAGAGTTTTGACTCATGATTGGAGAAGCGATGACATGACTGCATAAACTAACGAATCAAAACACAGCGAAGTAGTAGCTGGTGGCATGACAAACTTGACTCCTAAGTGCTACTGAGAAGACCCTTGGCTCTGAGTCTCAGTGACTCGTGAGAAGAGACTTGACTCGCAGACACAGCTCAAGAGAAGAGTGACTTGATTGTGGTTGAAGACATGACCTGATTACCCACAAAATAAACAAATAAAACATGGCATAGGTTGGTGGCTATTGTAAGGAAAAACTTCACTTCTTATGGCTGCTGAGAAGATCCTAGACTTTAAGTTGTGATTACTCATGAGATGAGTGACTTGACTCGTAATAGAAGAGGCTTGATCTGACTGATAACTAATTAAACATAGTACATGATAAGAACAATCTAGTAACAGACTAAATAAAGTGAGGAAGAAACATCATCTCTATATATATCTATGACAAAGCTCTCCTTAACAGTTGCATAATATATTCCGCACAAGTATAAACAAGAATCTGTGACAAGTACAAGGAAAACAATAATGCTAGATACAGATAAAAGGTGTGACAGCTATGCCGTAAACCAATTATTTAGAAATATCCGTGACAAGTACATAGAAAACAGTAACGCTAGATACAGATAGAAGGTGTGAACGCTAAGATATAAATGTTTACTAGAGTAACAAGTATCGAGAATGCTCCTCTGATATCCACGCTGTAACCAAGTCTGGTCAGGTACAACAAGTCAAAATAGACAGATTGATTAGTAATCTCACCGCTGAAAAGTCCAAGACAACCGAGTTGGAAGCATGTAAGCTGATGCTACGATTTCCACTTTATCTGCATGTCGCTATCATCGGGAGATGGAAACGCATAATGTAGTTCGGTGAGTTTCCGAGTCGTCTGTATGTAGTTATCAAAGTTGTTCGTTGATTATCCGAGGAGTCTGCATGTCGTAATCGTCGGGAGATTGAAATTCCGACTAGTTAAGTTGTTCGGTTAGTTCCGAGTACACTGCATGTCGTAATATCGCGAGATGGAAATCTAGACTAATAATGTTGTACGTGTAGTTCCTTAATTATTTTTCCTTAAATCAGATAATTACCCCTACAAAATTAACCGTAAACGCCAAAGAAGACGATGCAATGCCCTACAGTGTTCGACAAGACATGGGCGCTGCCATCTTGAATCCCGCACGGAATCCTGGGATCGCGCACCAAGCTACTGGTAGTGACGCGTTCCTGACCTGCTTGGCCGCCATGTTAGATGACCCGAGACGGTTTACAAACTGATGTCTTTCGATTTCCACTAGCACGAATAAGTCACAACAAAGTTAGATCCCGATAGCAAAGAAAACACATTGTGGTTGCATAAAGACTGTTAGGATCCAAATAGGAAATACACAGCTCGATGACGAATGACATTCGTCAATGTAAACTAAAGGAAATGTCCTCGACACACGTCGATAAAAATGTAAACAAACACAACACACGTGTAAATACCGTTATTGGTGTGTACTTCACTGTCGTAGGAGACGACAACTCCAGGCAAAACACTCGTAAGTTCAAAAGTCAATAGGAGTTGTTGCGACGAAAGTAAACGATAGGAGAAAATAATGATGAATAAAACACTGCTGCTACAAATAATCACGCTGCTTGAAAATGAATGCAGGTGGCGCTATCCCCTGACGTATTACCATTGGTCAAGAACATCACGTGATCAAAGGCGCGAGGTTAGAAATAGATATTTACTAACATGAAGACTGTGACGGGGTTTTTAAATGTTGTGTACAAACAACTATTTAGTAAACAAAATATCATTAAGATCAAAGGCCTCTCCTGTTCTATTCTAAACGTCCGTACAGGGCTACAACTTACAATCTACAGCCAACGGGTAACCGGGTATGGTTCGGTTGTAAAGACCGAGTACCTGGGGCAAAACAATTGTACCCGTGACAGCCCTAGATTGTATTTCAAAGCGCTTATTTATTTTTTATTGGAAAATGTCTGCTTTTGCATATACTCTGCGGAAATGTGAGTCAGACAGGAAAACACCCACCAAGCCCAATTTAATACCTCCTGTAAATGCATTTTGCATGAGATAAAAAATGTGAATTAAATTGTACTAAAATTAGGTGTAATGTGTAATACTGATTTATAAACACCAAACTTATGGAAACCCAAAGAAATTGTTTTTTTCTTCTTTTAATTGCTAGGTAACATACCTGGGTTTCGGTATATCTTCTACATTTGGCCGAAGCTTTCTTACACCATTGTAACGAAGGGTAGGTAAACCAAATCCTGTGTAAACAAATATACAATTATTAGGTTTCAAATTACAAGGAAACTTCAAATTTAGACAACACATCTCCAATTACATCACTACCCAAAATTTCTTTGGTATCGCCATGCAAAGATGGCTGTCATAATAACACATAAATATCACTATAATTTTGAAGTGGTGGAACTATAAAACAACCACATTTTATATAAAAAAAACAACAACAAATGTTCATCATACCAGATACTTTACACACCACCCATTTTATACAAAAGACTGAACGTACACATTACCTGATATTTTACATGTCCATCTGTTATCTACAAGGCAATTTGAGGATTTTAATCTTCCGTGAGATCCAATCTCTGACCTATGCAAAAATTCCATTCCACGACAAATATCTTTCAGAAGTGAGAACCTGAAGTCCCATCCAAGTTTGATACTCTCATTAGACAACATATCTTCTAGACTTCCCTGAAATGACATATAGCAAGCTGTGAATTGTAGGTAGTAGTGGTTTGGGTATGACTCCTTACAGATCCTTGGAATCAATTGTATCATATTTTCCAAGTTCACAGTTATAAACTTTAGGTTTAAAAGATATTCGAAACAAATATAACTTTTTCTGTAAAAATCAAAATGAACAAGAGCCATAGACTTAACGGTCACCTTAGTTTTGAAATATTTCTGTCAATTTGACCATTTTTAACACTGCCCATCAGTCCTTGTTAGTCAATCAGGCCAACATGTGCATGCCATCAAACTGCTGATAATGTTAACCAAGTGAGAATGAATTCCAATAGAAATCCAGCAAAAATGTATTTTCCCTATATAAACTATAGTAAAGTTTACTCCCTGGACCCCAGAGGCAAACATGAGACCCCAGGGTCATGAAATTCACAAATTTTGTAAAGTGCTTCAAGACCTTTCTATCTAAAAGAGTTATTGATTCTACTTTTCTTGGGCCTTGAGAAGATGATTTTGGAAATTTCAGTCAATTTGACCTCTTTGGGCCCTGCCCCTCAGTCCCTTAGGGTGGGGATGGGGGGTGAGGACAATATAATTCAAAATTTTGGTTGACCTTTGGCCATGAAAGTTTCATTGAAATTGGTTCAGGAGTTTCTTAGAAGTCAAAAATGTACTTATTTACAGATTTGACGACTAAAAACTAAAACTAAAAGGCAATTAGAAAAAGTCACTCGAGACTTTGTCTCAGGTGACCTAAAAGTTAAACTGAAACTAAAAGCAGAACTCAAGAGTACAATTTAAACGGAACAGTTTTTTAAAAGAATGGTAGCTATATAGATGGTTGAATATTAATGTAACAATTATTGAATACCTTTGGTGCCACCTCTGTAAGAAGTCCTACATATGGGTACTCCAAGCAAGCACCAACAAATGTAATTAGATTGTTGTGTCTTGTTTCTTTGATGCGTACAACTTCATATCTCAGAGCTTCATCTTCAATGTTCAGGGATACACAATTAAATTGCTACAAAGAAAGATTTTTTTCAGCAAAGAATCAAAGCAGAAGAATGCAAAATTTAATTTGCATCTCTTTAAAGCTAGTCCCAAATTATTAGGGCCGATGAATATTTCTGTAGTGACTATTGCGATACACTACCCATTGGTGATGCAATAGTTAAGTTGACAAAGAGCTGTATCCCTTACTTACTATCATTTTGACTAAGTTTTCATCAAATATAGATTATCTATATATACAATCAATAATAGTTTTAAGAACTTTGTTTGTGATTCTGATCTAATTTGTAGGTCATTATAATGCAAACAATTTTTAATGATTTGGAAAAACTCTGCATTTGAGATTCAGAATTATTTTGTAAAGCACCACCAACATTCATCATGTAATAAATCAAGCACGCAGGGAGATATTTAGAAGGCTAGACCCAATCTAAGTCACCGGTATAGAAACACTAACCATTTCATTGCTAAACTGACCAAAACCGGCAAAGGCCATATAAAGCCACTTTGTATGTTGTGTATGTGTTAAAGTATACTAAAGGTGCGTTGTTGTCTACCCTTAGTGTAGTCTTCTTTACCTGAAATAGGATTAATGTTGCATAATGTTACTATCAAGTTTACCCGAAGCTGAGGTGAAAACACTATTGAAGTAGTATGTACCTGGACAAAGCATTTCTGACTCCTCCAAGTACAAATATTGGTTTTGTTGGATTGCATAAATTCATCTCCTGCAGTAGACAGGAAACTGAGAGCTCTTGCGTCTCCTACCATGACCTCATCCCACTTCACCAACCAGTCCAAATTCTTTAGGGCAGCTGCTAACCTCTGTCTAGAAGTAATAACAGGGGAAATTGGAGTGGTTCTGCTAGTACCATATATAGAGGATATCTAACAGTGTCATCAGTAATACCAAATATATTTCACGAGTGGGGCTAATATTTTGATATTTTTCACGAGTGCGCAGCACGAGTGAAAAATATCAAAATATTAGCCACACGAGTGAAATATATTTGGTATTACTGAAGACACTGTTAGATATTCTGTTTATTACATTTTATTACATTTTTTATCAGCGAAAACCCTACCCCGTATGCTGACTAGGACTACAGCGATAATTTGTAAACAAAAAAGTTTCCCCTGTCCAGGTGCTGACATATATGTCGGGCTTTCTGATTGGTCAATTATTTTGGTATTTTCTAATCATTGATTTGATTGGTCAAATCAGCAAAAGTGATATTTTTCACTAGTGAAAAATATGATATTTGTCACTAGTGAAAAATATCACTTTTATAGAATGAATAATTTTTGATATTTCACTGGTAAAAATGTAATAATAATTTGTATCCAATGAAACCATATGTCCTAGATATCATAAGCAACTGAATACCCTACTTTAATGTGCATTAAAAAAAGAAAAAGAAAGAAAGAAAAAAAAAACATTGTATGATAATCATTAACATATTGCATAACTATTTTGCAAATTTAGACCTTTTTAGATATCAGCATACATTTTTGTTACCTGAAAAATATCCTATCAGAGCCTCATGGTTAATGAGAAGTTATTTGAAGATTTTAACACATTTCACCCCTGTGACATTGATAGTAGGTCAGTTTCATTCACTTGAACAAACTTGGTAGCTCTACATCTCAGCAAGCAACTGGCCCAATATCATGACCTTAGGCCTCTTAGTTATAAAGAAGTTGTTTAATGAAATATAGCAGAATCCACTACATATTTCTCTCTAGTAAGCAAGAATCCTGACCTCTTCAGTAAATATCTAATGAAGAACACAAGGAAAGTGATGAAGGCAATGGCACCTAGCAGGGACCCAACAACCACGGCAGCCAGCGAGTGTCCACACGTCGATCCGATGAAGCCAGAGTCACATTTACAGGTCTCCGGTGCTGAACAGGATCCATGGGCACCACAAGAGATCCTTTTAAATTCAAGGGTGGGAAAAAGAAGAAGAAAAAATAAGTTCAAGGTCAAAAGCTTTAGTAAAGTTTCTGATGGAGTTCAAGTATCAGTATAAGAAATTCCTCAATATACTAATGATTGAATGTAAACTGCAGTAAGTGACTAATTAACATTTGAACAAGTCATTGATCTAATTGAAGAAAGTGATTTAGTTTGGATAGTGAGTAGACTTAATCAACAGCTATGCTATTTATACATACGTGCTACAGATTGGGATCTCACAGCGAGTTCCTTCATATCCTGTTTGACAGATACAGACTTCAGGAACATCACAATCGCCAAACACACAACTGCAAACCATTTTATCACAGGTTTCTCCATAATAACCGGGATGACATCTAAAATAACACGCAAAGAATAACATCAGGACCCAGTTGTTCAAAAGGTGGTAAGCTTAATCACTTGATTAGTGAAAATCTCATTTCTCCTTTACTTCAAATCCTATGTGTTTATATTCTTCAAAATAAGCAGGTAGGAGACACTGACAAGTGTTATAGTTTCATAAAATGTTGTCGAGTTTGTTTTATCAGTATTTATTATATTTAACATATATTTACATTTTGAAATTAAATCAAAGGTCATGGTCAAGGTCAGCAGGTCTTGAATGTTGCACCAATAGAAAGGTCTTGTCACAAGAAACAAGGGTACATCTCAAATATGAAAGCCCTAACTTGAACATTGTGAGTGACATATGAAATAATCATGTTGTCAAATTGGCTGCTAACAACCAAAATAAAGAATTTGCTTTCAGTACTGCATACTATTGGATATCATATCATGGTTATCGTATTTTTTCTCTGTACCAATTTTTTGCCATATGATGACATGTTGCTAGAGAACACAACACCCATACCCATAACACCCCTTTTAGGTCATTGTCTTTTAGGGCAATGTTTCATTTTTTAATCATCAACATCTGACATTTTCTGTAGGAATAATATTTTGACAGCATGAAGCCAAATAAATGGTTCATATACAAAAACAATATATATGCTGTCGGTCAATTCATCTCCAATAACAATACTAAATTCAGATTTATATACAAAATCATTTAGCTTTATTTACTGACATGAAAGTATGCCAATATATTCACTGAAATCTGAGTTTTTACTTGCCCTAAAAAAGGTGACTTTGTATGACTCCAGGTCATGTGACTGTCATGTGATGAACACATCGCAGCAAAATGTTATTGACTTTTAAATGAAGGTAACGCAATTAATGTTTTGATAAGAAATTCGGCAAATCATGATAAATGGTATACTATTTCAATTTAATATTAATCAGTTCCACTGAATGTTACTTTACGATTATGGACAGAAATTTAAAGTGAAATAGAAATATGCTGTGACATGGCATTGATTTGGGACCTTGGCACCCATCATTGTATGTATATTTGTTCTATGAAATTTGGAATTTTCTCTACTTTCCTCCTCATTCCTCTTTAACAATCATCTGTTAACAAATTACACTTTTCTTCTAAGCAGTCCAAAAATTGAACATGTATGTTGGCTAAAGACAAAGAACCACAAATTTGGGTTATTATAGTGAGAAAATCTTACCATCTGCTACTGTATGTACCTACGTGCAGACTTCCTGGTTTGTGCAGTCACCAAACTGGTACTGTGTGATATCATACTCATTGGTGCCATTACCACCACAGCCCTGTGTACAGTAGAATGGCGCCACAGTATACTCGGTCTCCGTGATTTGCTCTGGTTCACCTGTTCCTGGCGGAATGATGATCAGCTCTTGTGTACTGGCACTCACCATTGCAGTGGAGGTAGTCACACTGAAAAAAACAAGAGGCCCATTGGGCCTGTATCACTCACCTGTCTCTACAGCAAATTTGAAGATGATTGAGGTCAGATACTATGCTAATTACCACGTTATTCAAATATCATACTAGACTAGGTTAATTCAAGTCAATAAATTTTGTAGTCCTTCATTCCAGCATGTTATTGGTTTAATATCAGGTCTCAGAGACTAGATCATTCTTGTGAGGTTGAAAATAAATTCTCAGAAATTCTACAGGTGGTTTCATTGGCTATAGGTGGTGCTCTAAATAAAGAAAACGCTTCTATTCCATATGACAATCTGAAAGATATCGCTTCTATTGGTGGTACCCCTTTTCAAAAAGCGAAGTCCACTAGTGGATGACGTTTTAAACTGGAATATAGCCCTTACTGAATAATGTAGATCTCTGGACAAAAGAAAGTTTATGCCTGACACTAACAAGTTCCTGCGACAAGTTAGTGTTGGAGATAGAGCCAAGACAAACATTTTCTTCATGATGTAGGTCAAAGGCTAAAATGAAAGCCAGAGTGACCTAATTTGGTACATGACACACCAGGTGAACCAATGACCAAGTTCCAGTGACCAGTAGTGAAGTAGATAAGAGTCTGAACAAGAGACAAGTAACATTGGGATCCGATTTAATTTTCTATATATAGGTCTCTTGTATTGGAGTGGAACACCTATTACTGTTTTTTTTAATTTTCTTTATGTCATTAAAACAACTACCGTAAATATTCGGGTATAGTGCGCAGGTACGTTTTTGAGGTTCGTTTTCAAAAAAAAAAA